>NW_013669420.1:88545-105385 GCF_000517525.1 Limulus polyphemus
GAAGATGTACAGTTACAGCACAGGCCATATGAAAAACAGTGGAAGATGTATAATTACAGCACACGCTATATGAAAAACAGTGGAAGATGTACAGTTACAGCACAGGCCATATGAAAAACAGTGGAAGATGTATAATTACAGCACACGCTATATGAAAAACAGCAGAAGATGTACAATTACAACACAGACCATATGAAAAACAGCAGAAGATGTACAGTTACAGCACAGGCTGTACAAGAAACAGTGGAAGATGTATAATTACAACACAGGCCATATGAAAAACAGCAGAATATGTATAATTACAACACAGACCATATGAAAAACAGCAGAAGATGTACAGTTACAGCACAGGCTGTACAAAAAAAAGTGGAAGATGTACAGCTAAAGCATAGGCCGTTCGAAAAACAGTTGAAGATGTACAGTTACAGCTCAGGCCATACAATAGAATGAAAGATAGTATTGAAAGTTGTTGTAAAAATTCTGCAAGAGATGCTTGATAAAGTTGAAAACTATACAACATTTATACCCACACACAGTACTAACTGAAGTAGTATCTTATTGTAGCTATAATGTGCACATAATAATACATATTACATTGCATATAAACATACAGAAATTGTTCTTAACCATGTTTTTCTATATTTAGTCTTAATAAGTGTAACAGAAATAATTGGTGGATCCACAAGCTTCAGCTTTTCCTCTTCGGCTGTTTATGAGATTAATGTAAATACATGTTACGTGAAAAAACCAGGAATTGAAAATATATTCCTGGACTAGGACTTGAACCCAAACTCTGGCTAAAAAGCCTAAAGCTCTACCAACTGAGCTATCCAGCTTCTTCATGTAATATATAATGTTAAAAATGGATCTTTCTTTCTTTGATTCCTAATAGAATTTAAAATGTATGGCCATAATAGTTTTCGTATAATCTGATTGGGTGGGGTTAAATCAACCTAGTTACTACCTCATCATGATGTAGTATGATGATCATATTCATAGTAAGGAGCCAAAAACGTCTTCTGCTCTTGGATATTTCATTTGGTAGAGCACTGGCCTTAGTAGTCAGAAGTTGTGGTCCCAGAGTCTCTTTCACTTATCAGCTTTGTCATGTAATATGTAATTTTGAAAATTCTTTTTTCACTGGTGTAAATAAGAGCACAGAATTTAAAACTTGAAGGTAAAACCTCCTTTTTTGTGAAAATAAATTACTTTGTTGTAAAAGAAAAAATAACTTCAAGTAGTTAGTGCAATTGGAACAGTTAACAATACTAGAAGAATGAATTATTCTCCATTATCACTTCCTCAGTAAACATGTTTGTTGATTGTCCATCAGCTTGTGATACTTGAGGATTCTGTTGGAATTTAGCAATCATAGCTAAGGCAAAAAAAAAAAATAAAATTGGCAAAGCTTGTTGGGAGTTCAATAGAGAAAACAGCTAATTTTCTTTATGTGTAAACTTTTGGAAACAGTTTTCCTTGACTAATGTTTCAGCATGTATATCTAATGTCCTGCTATGATTGTTTTCCATGGATATGGTTTTCTGAATGATTAAAGCATTACAGTTTCCAATATTTTTGTGTTTCAAACCCAAAGTCTCTTAATTTTGCATATTGGAGCAAGTACTTTCAGTGTTTCTATGAAGAGGATTGCATCCTAAACTTGATAAAAGAATAAATAACACACATATAAACAGTTTCTGTTTGTCTAAACATTGACATTTCTAGAACTTATTTAACTTTCAAACAAGAATTCTGTTGTTGATATCAGTCAATGTCTTGGAGGACAATACATTAGAAGTAATTCATGATAATTAATCATTTGAAGTATGATATACTTATCTTAGAAAATTAATCCAGGAAATTACAGATTGAAGGTAATGTTGGTTGTCATGATAAGTTTTTAGACTGCAAACCTTCCTATTGAACATGTAGGCTTACTTCCATTTTATGCTTTTCATGCTGTTTGTAACAAGAGTAGAAATGTTTTCTAAACCTTAATACTATGATAATAACATTTCAACTTTCTGAAATTTTTTTTAAAGGTGTATAACTACATTTTATCAGTTGATTGTACTAGACCATTAGAAATATATTTAGAATTACATCAAAATAAAGTATGATGTATTTACTAATAACTATTTCTTGTTATTGTATTTTGTTTTCAGATGTAAAGACCAACTGTAATCGAAATCAGTTTACTGATGATCATTTTTTAACACAAGAAGGTCCCTTTACAGAAAGAAAAATTGGAAGATCTCAGAAACCAAACAATAGTGGTGTGTTTGTAAAAAAGAATTCAAATGGAGATAAGCTAAAACAATCTGGTATCCCTTCTAGTAGTGACAAACCATACAGCTGTGAAATGTGTGGCAAACAGTTTGGAAGACTTAGTAACCTAAAAGTACATGAGAGGATACACACTGGAGAGAAACCATATAGCTGTGTGGTGTGTGGTAGAGAATTTGCAACAAGAGGAAACCTCAAAAAACATGAAAAGTTACACACTGGGGAGAAGCCATACAGTTGTGTAGTGTGCAACAAAAAATTTGGAAGGATTAGTAACCTAAAATCACATGAGATGGTACATGATGCCAAGAGAACACATAGTTGTGTAGTTTGTGGTGAAGAATTTGTAGGTAGCAGTAACTTAAAAAAACATGAGAGGATACACACTGGGGAGGAACCATACAGTTGTGTAATCTGTGGCAAAGAATTTGGAACAAAGGGTAACCTAAAAGTACATGAGAGGATACACACTGGAGAGAAACCATACAATTGTTTTGTGTGTGGCAGAGTATTTGGAACAAAGGGTAGCCTCAAAAAACATGAGGTTATACACACTGGAGAAAAACCATACAGCTGTATAGTGTGTGGCAAAAACTTTGGAAGAAATAATATACTGAAAGCACACGAAATGATACATACCACAAGGAAAACCTGTAGTTGTGTAGTTTGTGGTAAAAAATTTGTATGTAATAGTAACTTAAAAAAACATGAGACAGTACACACTGGAGAGAAACCATATAGTTGTGTTATTTGTGGAAAAACGTTTGGAAGAAATAGTTACCTAAAAAAACATGAGAAAACACATACAGGAGAAAAACCATACAGTTGTGAAGTTTGTGGTGAACAATTTGTATGTAATAGTAACTTAAAAAAGCATGAGACAATACACACTGGTGAAAAACCATATAGTTGTGTAATATGTGGAAAGAAATTTCGAAGACATAGTTACTTAAGAAGACATGAAATAATACACACTGGGGAGAAACCTTACAGTTGTATATTGTGTGGCAAACAATTTAGAACAAATAATAAATTAAAGATGCATCAGAGAGTACACACTGGAGATAAACCATACAGTTGCTTAATATGTAGAAGAAAATTTGCAAGAAATTCTGATAGAAGAATACATGAGAGGACACACACTGAAGAAAAATCATACTCATCTTGAAGTAAGTAACAAGATATTAAGAAAAATTATGACCTGAAGATACACGCTGGGGAGTAACCACAGAGCCGTTAAATATATATGTGGAAAAAATTTGTTAATAAAATAGTTGCTTAAAATTACATGAGAGAAACCATACATTTATACAGTATGTGGTGAGAAATTGGAAGTTATAATCACGTTAATACAATTCTAGAGGATTCATACTTGGGGTAAGCCACGGAAATATGAAATATTTAGTTATGGTGTACAATTATGACAGGGAACACTTGCATGATTCATGTGTAAAAGCCACATCAGTACGACGTGTGGAACTGTAAAGCATCAGGTGGTACAAATTGTAGAGAAAGCGTCTGGGTATGATGTATTTAGTTACAATTTTTAAGATGGTTGTTATTTATTAAAACTTCGAGAAGCGGAACAAGTAAGATAAATGTAGTGTGAAGTGTGTTACAAAGGCCTTCAGGGAAAAACATGTTAAATATCACTGTGTATATAATATAATAAAATCCTTTGCAATGGTTTTCATTTATTGGGGAAAGAAAAATCTCCATGATTACCAAAATATTTTTTTTAATTAAAACTAAAGAGTTGTGAACATTTAAGAACAGTTAGATGATTTTTTAATATTAAACAGATTTGTTAATAATGACAGGTTAGTTTTACATAATATAACTCTTGTATAGTTAGGATTTGGATTGGATACCAATCATCATTATGGTTAGTAACTTATACAGTAATCAAATACTAACTGTTTATTTGTTAGTTTTTTTGTATTTTAGTCACTGATTAGAAATTAGTTTTGACAATACATTTTATTTGGTGCCATCTTAAGGGAGATCTTGAAATGTATATTGTGGCAAATCTAGATTCAAATCTGGGTCTTTTTGTTAGAAAGTTAGGGTAATTCCCACTTCTCTGGGTTCTTCTCACACTGAGATTTGACTGATTTAACTATTTTATAAGTAAGGTATCTAGGCTTAGCTGATTTCTGAGCTCAGTGGGATAAGTGTGTTATCTGTTAACTAGATCTAGAATGTTTTTTTTCTTTTGTGTGTGCATATGGCTCAAATCCAGTTGTTTTGTTGGTAAAAAAAATGGTTAAAAGATCATTTGTTTGTATGTGTAATCTATTGTGCCTTGAATTCTGACATTTGTTGGTCTTTTTTGTTTCTCCCATATATTGAAATTCATATTCATAGAGGTTTTACTTCTCATTTCTTCTTTAGGTTAATTGGTATGCACTAACTACTATCATACTATGTTATGGTTTCTGAAAACATGAGCAATATGACTGTGTTTATATAATTTCCTTCCTGCTTACTCTTAACATTCATCTTTTCCTTAAATATTCAGGGTATCCATTGCCAAGGAGAACCATTCATCTTATCATCTTCTGTGTTACAAATCTTGTTGTATTTGAAGACAAAGCAGCCTGTGATATCCAATGTTATATGGTGGCTTGGTGTACAGTTAAAGTGTTTTCCAGTATCTAAGTTGTTTTTTTTGTAAACTGTTGTGTATGAGTTACATATCTGGATGAGTATTGTTTCTAGGTAAGGGGAACTTGTTATATTTTTCTATTGTGAATTGTATGACTGATTATTGTCTGCTTATATGGTTCATGAATTTTTAAATTTTGTCAGTAGGGTGTGGCCTTATTACATATTTATTAGCAACATATCTGAACCATCCTGGTACTTAGAGGAGATGTTTAGATGGTGTTAAGTTCTATATAAAAAATCACTGAATTCCAGTGACAAGGGTCGTGTCATAGCTAGGCCTTCGTTCAACATGGGAACAACTATTCTCTTCTAGAGATAATCCTTAATTTGTTTAGTGTGGACAAAACGTTTGAAGGAGTAGAAATCTAAAATGCTGGAGGGTTTAATGAGTAGAGATAACTATCGAAGTATGATGTTGGAAGTAGTAGAAATCTAAAATGCTGGAGGGTTTAATGAGTAGAGATAACTATCGAGGTATGATGTTGGAAGTATTAATCTAAAATGCTGGAGGGTTTAATGAATAGAGATAACTATCGAAGTATGATATTTGTGTCCTAGCATCTTTAAATGTTCTGAAGTAGAAACAGGTCAAAGACTGGAGTTAAAACACAATTTAAAATGTTTTTCAAAGAATTGGAGAGAGAATATTGTTACTATATGAATGATATAAAACCATAACTTGTAAGAATTGTCAGGTGTTTTGTAAGAGAAAACATCTGTGTGATTTCATGAATCCTGTTATGATTTGTGGAATTATTTGCACAGGTTAAATGATAATAAAGATAAAAACAATGACAAGGTTGCAGAAGTTTTGATTACTGCTTAATTTTCACTATGGGCCATTAATCCTTTTTTTTTTCCTTTTAGGATTCTTTAAGCTAGAGGAAAAATTTTGTAGCACTTACGTTAATTTTAAACATTGTTATTGAAGCATAACCCATCACAAGTAGATACATTACTGTTTATTGTTATTTTTCTGTATTGAAACAGATACTTTCCAAACTGCTTTAATTTTGTATATTTTAACGTTATCAGTGTACAAGTTGGATGTTTAAAATTGTTATCTTGTTATATAAAATCCAATAAGTTTCTAGTTCGAGAATGTTCTGGAAGCACAGCAGTGTATAAATAACCAAAGTGCTTGTCTTTGAGTATGTAAATAAAATCAGTCATCTGACAAACATAACAGAATAGGTTGTATTTTGGTTTAAACTTATTACTGTATTGTTTTTTACTGCATAGAAGTAACAAAATAATAAATTGTTATTTCAATTTGAATTTAGTTACATAAGCATTCACATAAAAAAATCTAAATATTTGAATTGCCTCTTTTTTTTTATTTATTGCATTACAAGAGGATGTCTTTAGGAAGGTTTGGGGCAACATGCAGATAACAAAACAAAGATACCAGAAGTATTCCAATAGGCAACAAAGTTCAGCTTGTTTTAAAACTGTTACCTGGTTATAGAAAAACAAGATAAAGTAATATATATATATATATACAAGTTTTAATGCATCTTCTGTGTACAGTCTTGAGTAAGTTAAAAAACAGTAAAATGAATGAAACAGTTATCTTGATTCCCTTGTTCACTATAATTAATGGTATACAAACCAAGACTGGGAAATACACCCCAGTCGTAGGTTATAGTGTATCTTTTTCTGTATTGTTTTAAATTCAAATATGGAACATTGTTCTATTCACTCCACTTTTCAGTTTAACCTTTTTTTTTCAGACTATACTAAAAAAATAATAAGATGCATTATATTCTAAGTATGTATTTTACAGTTTTTCTTTCCATAAGATCACTTTTATCAAATAAGGAAACACAAAATGTGAATGTTCTCCCCAGTGGGAAAGCAATAAATCTACAGACTTAAGCACTAAAATCCAAGGTTCGATTGCCCACAGTGGACACATCAAATAACCCAATGTGACTTTGTGCTAAAAAAGCAAAGGAGGAACAAGTCATAGACCTTCAGGCAGTAAAATATTAATTACTAATAACATAAAGAAAACTTCAGTTGTAAAGTTATTACATTCACCTTCTTAAATCTCTGTGAAATTAAGAACTAAAGTTTCTGTTTTATGTTATGAACAAAATCTGGTCACATTAATTTAGTTGTTAATATTTTAGAACTGAATAGAGAATTTAAGTACAGTACTGCAATGTTGAACAACATATTTTTTGTTACAAGAATTAAAACTATTCTTTCTGATATTCTCGGGTACTGACTACCCTACAATTATGAATGGCAATTGTAATATCAAGAGGAAAGACAGAAAACGTGTTGTGCAGTTAAATGTAAATTTTCAACTTTGAATTGAAAAAAATGACTATAACATTGTTAAAAACAAGGAGAAAGTGAACTTTATTAACAATCAATTCTTGGAATTAGGACATTAGTCCATATCAAAAAATAAAGCTCCATGAGTGCATTAATCAAAACAATAATACAGCAAATACTGTTGTCCATTCTGAAGAGATGCACTTATGACACCAGCATGATCCAAGACAATCATCCCCACCAAGGTAAAAAAAAAAACACCACCATACATTAGGCTTTTATATTGATTAACTGATGTAGTTAATACTGAATAATTAGGATGAATTATTTTTCTTCCCACGATCTTCAAATTGCTATAAGAATATTCAAAAAAGAATGCAGGAAATAATATATGCATAATAAGAAAATAAAATTTTCTGTGTTAAAAATAATCCAGGATAAACATAAAAGTGTTTATGAGCTTTTTTTGTTGTTGTTTTTCAGTTGTACTAGACATTTTTGATAAAATGATGTGGCTTTGCTATATTTCTTTTAATTTCTTGAGTGGTGAGGCTTGTTTCAATGATTATATTGATGCAGATTCAAGAAGTGGGAATACGTGTATGTTTGGAAGGTCCAAACCTGAAGCCAATTTTCTTCGGATTTGTCTGTGGCTCACTCATGTTCCTGGCTTTTTGTTACTTGCAAAAAAAATTGTGACACACACCAGGGCATGGGTTTAATAAGAGTATGGGTCAAGTCCTACTATTCAGTCTGACAAAAGATGGCAGTGGTTGGAGTTGACTACCTGCATTCCCTCTAGCTTATCACTTCAAAATTAAAGATGGCTATTCAAGGTGGATTTGGTATTGTTAATACTTCTTGGCAAGTAATGGTACAGCTAAAGATGTGGATACCCCAACAGTGGAGTCTGTAGCTGTGGTGTTGGTTGGCTGCATTGCTGAAACAGAAGTATAGCCAATGAAGGATCTTCGTGTGTTTTTCTGGGCTTTCTTTTAGGTCTTAACTCTAGGAAGGATTTTTTTAATACATAGAAATCCCATTAAACATTTAATTAGTATGTTCACAGGTGATATCACTGTAATATAATCAAAACGTCTGATAAGAACTTCACCAAAACAGATGAACCTGTCATCTACTGAGAAACAAGTGGTGAAGCAGCATGATGAATACAATAAACCTACAGTTGAGAAGAAAGCTAACTTACAGTTTGATGGACTAAGGTTTCTGAGACTGAGGTAATGACCAGATGAATGTTTCCATGATACAAGGCCACATCAAATTTGAATGATTGAACTTTAGTTCACTTGGAAAAATAGTTAATAGTACATACTGACTATCTAGTCAATCTGGAAGAGGATCAGCTATATCCAAGACTAGAATGTACACCATTCTCTTGGAGTATCTGTTTTTCCAGTTTCCTTTGGTAAACACGCATAGTTCTGTGTTTGATTCATCACTTAATGTACTGACATGAATGTAGTCAGAAGAAACATTTTTGTATGTTGCCTTTAGTCTTGCTTAAAAACATCTAAAAGATTTTCTGCCTGATAACTTTGGAGATTATGTTTTGGTGGTTGATTGGTATAGCATACCTTTATTCTACCAATAACTGCTTGTACAAGTTCCACAGATTATGTGCATTACATTTCTTGACCTGTGATGGTCACTTTACCTTACATGGCAAGTTGCATTTAAGTTAATCTGAGTTGTTCAGAGTTGCTCTTCCTAAATTTCCTGAAGCATTACCACTCTGAGAAATAACTGTTCAAGATATCACATCTGATACTATTACCACTCTCACAGATAATATATGTATAAGTCAAGCCAGTTTTCTGGCCAAGAAACAATACCTTTAATGTGTCAGTTGTGATCACCACAGCAGATTGCCTTAATGGAACATCACTAGTGCTTTCATGGATATTGTGATTCTTCTCAACATGCAATCATGTATTTCACTTTTCTATGGCCCTATCTGACCATGATAGTGTTACTAGTAAGCCATTGTTATGCACTAGTCATTAGTAAGCCATGTTTGGTCTCCTGTGAAGCAATCTTTCCACACCATTGTCCTTAAAATTTGGGGAATCCAATGGACCTGTCTGGACATTGTGTTTTAATCTATTTCAACAACTTTGCTGTTGTTTCTTATATCAACCAACTGAGAGACACTCTTGGGACCTCTGCCTTTTTATTCTTGAGCTCCTTTTTCGGTCTTACAACAATATCTAATTGTTGGCTTTCCTTGTTCTGAGATCTTTCAGTTTCGTGGCATATCAGCTGTCTCTTGTGAACCAACTCTCCAGCAGAATGGTCTTTACATCTTGTGTTTCTATGGATTCGGTCTCGCTTTGCGAGTCCTTTATCAATGTACTTGTGACCCCCCTGTACATCAAACTTTCACGTTGTTGGTTATCAGCATCTTTTGCTTAGTTCTTTTATTGCCCCTCTTTGATCAGCTTGATCATGATTCTGTTTTTTTACCTCTTGGTAATACTGGGACTTCTATCCCTTCTGTTTTTGAGATTCCTTGTTGCACAAGCTTAGGACGTCAGTCTTTCATCAGTGTTCCACACCTTCATCTTTGCCTGTGGATTTTGTTTAGTCTATTGTAAGATTGGCAGGTTTTTCTCTCAGAGTAACCTGTTTTCTTGCTTGCTCTTGTCAGTCATCCACCCTTGCACTTTATCACTGCAGGTGAGTCATTGATACTGGTCCATTTGCCACTTCATTCTTTCGGGCCTTCTGACTCCTCATCTCACTTCCTTTTTTACCTGGCTTTTCAAGGACAGTTTATTCATTTCTACAACCACCAGTTACATTACAGTTGATAATATTTCATATATTAGCCATTATCCTTGTCATTTTCCAATTGTTACAGACATCTTTGGGATCTTTCTAATCTGTTGTCCTCATTCAGTTCCTCTTCTGGACTGCAACCTCTGTTTAGTTCTCAGGGCACTTATTTGTCATCCACTTGAACCCTTCGTCACTTGTTACCCATACCATCTTTCTCTTAAGAAGTATTTTCGTATCCCTGTGACTTTTGAGAGAGTAGTCTGATATTTTTGTTTTGGATGCTTCCAATGCTTTACCACAAAGATGAGTTGATTTTATTCTCAGACTGTTCCTTCCTTCTGAAAACTTGGGTTGCTTGGGAGAGTGTTTGTATGTATTCTCCAATTACATGGCCAGGTGGTTAAGGCACTCGGCTCGCAATCTGAGGGTCGCGGGTTCGAATCCCCGTCACACCAAACATGCTCGCCCTTTCAGCCGTGGGGGTGTTATAATGTGATGGTCAATCCCACTATTCGTTGGTAAAAGAGTAGCCCAAGAGTTGGCGGTGGGTGGTGATGACTAGCTGCCTTCCGTCTAGTCTTTCTTTGCTAAATTAGGGACGACTAGCACAGATAGCCCTCGTGTAGCTTTGAGCGAAATTCAAAAAACAAACAATCTCCAATTACCCTCCCTTCACTTTCCTCTCTACATGATCATTCAGACCCCAATCATTTCCTTTGTGCTGTTCAGGCTGTTAACTGTTATCGTGCTTGTACTGCTCCTTTTTGAGGCAATTGACATACTGTTTTTTGTCATGGGATTCCTCTTTTTCCTCGTGAATTATCTGTTTTCTCTGTAATAGATAATTTCTCATTTCATCACCTCCCATAAAGTTTGTCACTTCATGGCTTCTCTTGCCTCTGGTAAAAGGCATTCTTTGAATGTGATATTGCAGGTGGGAATGTGAAAGACCCCCGGCATATTTATGTCACAGTATACCACATTGCAGTTTCTTCTGCCTCTCTGTTTTGTCACCTTTCAGTTGCCATTTTCCAAGAGGGGCTACAGTGATGAGTTGTTCATTATTTCTTTTTCTTGCAGCTTCACAAAAAAAAAAAGAATACTTCAGAAAGTGTTAAGCCCACCTGCCCATGTTCAGTGCCAAATGTTGAGATGGATTTTTCCCGCAAGACTGTTTTAGCAATGTATATATTTTACCTTTTAAGTCATACTGGTACTTTTAAGCAAAATAAAGTGCAGAAGAGAGAACCCTTCTCTGCAGAAACCTCATGACAGAGCCAGAGAGAAAGATAAACACGAGACAAAATGGAATCTTATAAAACAAAGGAACAGAAAGTAGTATTGAAATGGACCTATTAAAGCAGTTCTATTGGGAAAGCCAAACCAATTAAAGGCAGTCAGAAACAAGGATCGATATTTCTCAGTTGGACAAAAAGTCTTAGTTCTGCTACCTACAGACAACAAAAAGCTCATCCTGCAGTGGAAAAAACTTTTTGCAGTACAGGAAGTGGTCAACAGAATGCACTACAAGGTGAAAGTGGATGGGAAGACAAAAATTTACCATGCCAATCTTTTAAGAGGCACTTTGAGAGAGAAGAAACCTTACAGATGCAGCTATTGAAGTACAAATGGACATGGCAGGTATAGCTGTCATAGACAATTGGGTGGAGATGAGACATACAAGGATGCTATATAACCATGTCAACAGATTTTGATAAGTGGATAGAAAGAGGGCGTTGTGTTTGCAATTACATTGTTGTCTAGGCTTTACTATTATTGTTGACGTCACGTTACTCGAATCTTCAGTGTTTATATCGTTACTTTAACTAAGTATTGTTACATTATAGTGTTGCTCGTGTAGTTTATAGAAAGTTCAAGGCTTCAGTGAACAATATATATATATAGGTGATAAGCGAGTGCAAATGCAGTCAGAAACAAGTTAGAAAATGTTAAGTTAATTGAGTGAATAGTCATAATGGGCAATATTTTAAAGTGTTCTAACGTAATTGAACCCGTCTGTGTGGACTTTGACGAAAAGGAGACAATTATAAAAAGTTCATGATACAACTGTGGTAACCCACAGAGTAACATAACTGAATTTATCGCAGATTATAGTAAGAAACTGAATAGTGAAAAATAATTCACCTTGTCAATTAGATTCTAAAGTAATTGAATCAGTCTGCGTGGACTTTTGACAAGAAAAGATAATTATTTAGTTTTAGATAAAACTATGATTTCCCATATTGTAAATAATTTTGTACATACGTTTGACTTGTTTTGAGTATATTATTTGAAAACAAGTGGATTGTGTGCTGTCCATTTATTGTTTGAGTTTATCGCTAACAAGTCACAGACACCTACCGCAAAATAATCCCAGCCCACTCATATACAAAACTAACAAATAACAACTTTACATAAAATGCAATAACAATAGAACATTAAAAGACATATTACAAAAATTAAAATTACAAACAAATAATGGAATGTCTTTAATAAAACAAAGTGGCATAGATCTTTGGATATTACAAAGAAAAAATATCAAATAAACATAAAGATAAAATAATAAGTAAAAGGTACAAAATAACCTCTTAAGTTGCAAAAAAGCTACAAGTGAAGATCAACATAATAAACGATATTCTTCCAACATTACATATAAAATACAAAACCCTACACAAAGAGTAAAATTCACAATGTAAAGTAAAAAAAAAATTCCTTTAAATAATAAAACATCATAAAACCCTTTAGAAAAACAATAGGTTGAGACATAAACTTGTTATGATAATAAAACATACAGTAAGTTAATAAATGCAAAAAAAAAACTTCAAATAGAGACATACATTCAAAAGTATATTCCATGATACATTTCATATGCTACAAAAGAATCAACCCTGATGATGATAATGTACATGAGAAGACAAAAGCAGAAATAATCTCTATATATACATTTATACAGTTTATATACAATATCTACATGTACTCTACTTTCAATATTCACATGTTCCTGGACATAAATAAAAGGTTTTGTTTGTTTGCAGTTGAGCACAAA
Source organism: Limulus polyphemus (assembly GCF_000517525.1). NCBI lineage: Eukaryota > Metazoa > Arthropoda > Merostomata > Xiphosura > Limulidae > Limulus > Limulus polyphemus. Next base: position 101,633 of record NW_013669420.1, read on the forward strand.
GCTACACGAGATGCTATCGGTGCTCTACCCACCAGAAATATTGAAACCCAGTTTCTAGCATTGTAAGTCTACAGACATACTGCTGTGCCACTGGGGGCAAATAAAAAGGAAGCGAAAATAATAAAAGTATATGTTTGTGTACACACACACGTATATATATGTGTGTCACTTTCAGTGAGTTATGGTTGTCTGGCATGTAATCTCTTTAGTTCTCACAAAAGCCTTCCACATTTGCATAATATCAGCCCAGAAATGACATACCTCTTCCATCAGCTGTAATTGAAAATATTTATGCTTTAGAGGATCTGATATTTCTCCTGGTTATAAAATGTCCAGGCTTTCCTTCTACCTTGTTGTTGTTTATGCAAGTGACAATTTAACGTCACTATTTGCTGAAGCACGTAAGATTCTTTGATTTAAGTTGTGGTGTTGTTGTTAGATCTACATTTCCTAGCTGCACAGGTTGAGTCATACACCTCTTGGCAGGTGGAAGTGGTGTAAAAATGGATGTTTTGGGATCTCACTCCATCATTTAATGAACAATTGCCACTTGGTAAGCTCCAATGTTGTTGAGTCTTCTTGAATGAACTCAATGATGATATAAGCTCTGGGAACTTTTTTGGTTATGGGATGTGATGCTCTTGGAATAAGTGAATAAACTCTGCTTTGATAAGGGTAGTTGTATGTTCCAGAGTGAGCCACCTAGCCATGGCTACTTCCAAACTGAGCTCGAATAACATTAGATCACTGGTCGACAGCACAGTCTCTACCAATGTTTCTCCCAGTTGGCATAATGGTTGCAGTTCAGTTCCTACTGACTGTGATACTGGTTCCTTTGGAAACTTCAGGGCCAATCCATCCATAGCTTCAGTCAAAAACAGTATATCTGGAGTATCATTGAACAACTTTTCTTTGTCTATCATATATGGTCCTGACTCTATATATCTGAACATTAGGTCAATCCCTGGAGTCGTGGAGACTGCCAATTAATGGGAGGTGGTGGGAAAATTTCCGAACAGAAGAATGCAAAGTTACTCCAAAAGGCTATTTGAAAGTAAGATAGCCAAGAGGGTTAAGAATGTGATCTGAAAGAAATAAGGTCATGTTTGAAATGCATAGTCCAACAAATTCTGATTCGTAAAACGTTTAGCTAAACATGTACATTAAAACTGTAATGATTAGTTACAACAATCCCCTTTACTAATTTTTCCTTCAGAAACAGTGAAATTTGGATGTGATTAAGTGACATTTCTATAGATTTAACTGTATCTTTGTGTGAGTTTTGTGTAGAAGATGTATTCCTTTCACTTTTGTACATTCCAATTTTTCATACTTTACTGTGTCTCACACCTGACCTACTGACCACTGTTGCTATTGCCATTTTGTGTACCCTAACATCCAGCTACATTTATTTCACTACTGTTTGGTTGTTATACAAATAATAGAGGGCTGAGTCCAGTAGAAAAGAAATGGGGATGAGACTAAACTCTTATTCCTACACAAATAACAACAACTGGCCAGCCACCATATGGGCATTAACTGGTGTTACTGGCTGCACTTTCACTCTCTTCATCTGAATCTTGTACTAAAGCAATATTTACAAATATTTAGTAAAACAACTGGGTGCTTCCCATGACTGAAAATACTCATAACCATATAAAACAGTAGATGCACAAAGTTTACATTCTGTAAAATACAAGCTACTGTTCCAGTTCTTGAATATCACTTTCTGTAGATAATTTCACCTCCGCATAAATATTTCATTTAGATCCAATCAAAATATTTCTGGTTACAGCTAACAAAAGGAATAAGTAAAACTGTGTTTTCTTTCAAGTGTAGCATGAGCCTAAACATTACTTATATATCTTTCATGAAAATTTACTAGCTGCTAAGTATTTCAGTGTCAAAAATGAAACATTCACCAGCATTGATAAAAATATGAAATGCACTGTAACTTCATATAATGATTTACAGGCCGGTAATAACAGTTAAAATAATTTCTCAGTCTTAATGTCTAGATAAAATCCTTTATTTTCATCCATATCTTACCTGACAATTATTCTCAGTGTAAATTATTCATTTATGTTATCTAACTCTCATGAATGACTTTATAAAGTATCGATACACGTGTAATAACACATTTATTCATACACGCATATTGCCATATTAATATTAAACATTCTTACATTTGCTAGTAGCTGTAGACAGACTGCCTCTGGCTTGCACATCCTTACCATGGTAACTACACTAGCTAAATCAGCTAGCTATATCTCGATAGTTATAATGTCTTGAAGCACTATCATCTATGAGTTCTTTAACTCGGTTTATCTCCATCCATGGAATAAACAATCATCCGCAGAATTCAGCCAAATTAAGACATTCAGCCAAAATTATCTTGGTCAGAATTAATATTTGTGCTGTCACTACTGTACATAAATACAAACTTAGACTAACCTAGGCTAAATACATTAGTCCACTGTGAAAATACACTTACTCTCCTAAATAGCTGCTAAAACCAGTCGTCAAACAAGAAAGATGTTTATTTCGTGAGTCGATTCACTTACTCTAGTTGACATCATAAGGAAATACAATGAAACAAGGACTATACCACCTGGATAAAAAAATACCTTAATAGCTCAGAATGTAAATGCCACAATGCGCCTTCAGCTAAGTTTTGGATCTAGCATTCATTATTAATCATACAAATTGAAAATATATTGGGTCTGATATGTATTAACAGAAACACCTTGAACTGTGTGGTAATTTAACAACTATCACCAGGGCATCTCTCCACAAAACTGCTTGATAGCGCAAGAATATGGGTCACAATCTCCTTTTGGTGCTCGCCAATCTTGATATATCAACAAATCATCTTAACTTTGTGATAACTTGTGAAATTTAGATGAAGTCAATGAACACTTTTTAGACCTGATAGTGGAAGAAGCATGGATTTACGGCTAAACAGATGTGCAAAACAAAACACAGTGGTTAAAGTGTATGAGAGGCAAAGAAGTTTATCAGGGTGTAAGAAAATATAAGACAAATTAATAACAGACTATTGGAGAGGAGAAAGACATAATACGAATATAAAACAAGTATACTAAACAAAGAAGCAGGTCTGTCCATGTATTTGGGCATAAGATATGTGGTATTTTTAGTTTCATTGATTTCTCTTTTGATAATTATGTGGTAGTTACATAATAATTAAAGATACACCAGAAAATGTTTAAGAAAACAGAAATATAACTTTTCCTGATCTCGATTGAATTTGACACAAATAACACGCCAGATGCAATTTGCATTAAAGCAATCTTTGTTTCAATGCAAAATTAAACAACAATCAATGTTGATGAAAAGCGTGTAAAGTTTAGCGCTTTTACTGAAGAGAGATGTCATTTAAAAGTTGTTTAAGTTGTGGTATCTCAAGGATTTACAACAGAGTAGAGACATCCAGGCCCACAAAAACAGGAAGTTCATTGATCTCACATGGGGTGTGTATCATAATGTGTGTGATGATTGGACCACAAAGAATGAGAAAGAAACAGAGTTCACACTGAATGCAAATGTTTACATTACTACCTTATAACACAGTTCAACGTAATACTACAGATTATAAAAGGGCAAGTGATGGTGGTGTTGTATATATATAAAGGGAAAGTGTGACCAGCTGTTGCAGCCAAGACCTTATTGATCAAAAATAATCTTGTTGTAGCATGTTCTTCCCCATGTTAACCTAGATTAGTACATGATGAA
>NW_013669420.1:106385-109258 GCF_000517525.1 Limulus polyphemus
ATTTAACTCGTTTTATCTCCATCCATGGAATAAACAATAATCCGCAGAATTCAGCCAAATTAAGACATTCAGCCAAAATTATCTTGGTAAGAATTAATATTTGTGCTGTCACTACTGTACATTTAACTACTGTTACGTCTGTGTTCGTTTGTTAATTTTTCTTAGAAATTCTTTCCGAGAAACTTCAGTGATACAAGTCTTTTCTTAAATAAAACTAGTTTATTCTTTCTCAATTCAACTTTGCAATACACTTAATTTCCAGTCACTTTAACTTAAACACACACTATAATTCACAACGAACGATTCACGCACTTTACTTACTACCGCGCTTGACTCAATTGTCCAGCTCTATATCCGCCTGTCTGCAATTATCTATCTCTCTATGCTGTCACTTCTCGCCAGTGTTATATATACGAAATAGAGGGTGTTTGGTAAACACTCAAGCCTTTATGAACGTTCTAGATACTCATTACGTGTTACCAGCGTCACGTGAATTCCGCTGTCGTAACAATGCCCCTTCCTTAGTATTGTTCGTCTCAAACAATAGCCACTTAAGTTAAACCAATAGATAATTAACAATAATTTAATTAAATATACAAAGTCTCTTAATTTTATGGGACGTATCTTCTTCCATACTGGATTCTGCTTCACATGAGGTTCATCTGCTCCATCAGGAATTGTCCTGTTATCGGTAATAGTCACATCAGTGGTAGAAACTTCATGAAGGGCTTCACTGTTTCCCTTCTCAAAACCGAGTAGAATTTCTTCTTTGACACTGGCCTTTCCAAATGACACATCTTCAGTGGGCTCTTTTGTTCTGTTGTTCACTTTGTCCAAACTGAAATTTCCTGGACCATGATAACGTCAAAGCCTGTTGGCATGCACCACATTTGGCTTAACTCGCCGCCCACATTTTATTTGGAAAGTCACGTCTGAGAGATGATCCACCATGTCATATGGGCCTTCCCATGGAGATGACAACTTAGGAGACTTCCGTTGGGTCTTCCTGGGATTATAAAACCACACTTAGTCTCCTGATACAAAACTAACTTCAGTAGATCTCTTATCATAAGATAACTTCATCGAATCAGCAGACGTTTTCAAGTTTGAACACACTTGATGGTGAATATCATCCATCCTTTCTAATAACACTTTCACGAATTCTGATACATTTTCAGGCAACTCTTCTTAAGGTGGGCGTCCTGTTAACAGATCCACTGGCAACCGAATTTCCCAACAAAACATCAACTTTGCTGGATTGTATCCAGTGGCTTCATGCTCTGCTGTCCTTTAGGCCATCAACAGTGGAGGGAGTAAGACATTCCAATCATCTTGGCGACTATTGCAAAATTTTGCCAATTCCTGTCCCAGTGTCCAGTTGTACTTTTCTATCATCCCATCAGACTGTGGGTGAAGTGGCGTTGGTCTGATCATTTGTATGCCAAACAACTTGCAGCATTCATGGAACACAGCTGATTCAAAGTGACGGCCTTGATCAGTTCGTATGGCATACCAAATCTGAAGAAGAAATCATTAATAGCCGAAGCTTCAGTTGCAGCTTCCTGATTTGGTATTGCATATACCTCAGGCCACTTGGTGAAATAATCCATCACCACACAAATGTACCTGTTTCCAGCACGAGTTTGGGGCAAAGGACCAGCAATGCCAATGGCTACTCTTTCCATTGGTGCATCAACTTGATATAACTTCATTGGAGCATGTCCCTTATGCTTGGGTCCCCTTTTAGCTCAACATGTACTGCATGTCCTGCACCATTCTTCCACATATTGCCCCATACATATTCATTAAAATCTCTGTCGTAGGTGACTCAATGTCTTCTTAACTCCGAGATATCCTCCTGATAAACTATCATGGGATTGATGCAGCACAACTTCCAGTAACTTTCTCGGTATAACCGTTTGCCAGGTCGTCACTTTCCCATCTCTGGAGAAGAATACCACCTTCAAGCTTCAACTGGTCCCATTGTGCCCAATAGTTCTTTGTCACAGTGCTTAAGCTAAACACCTTTTCCCAGGCAGGGTGCAAAGCACTTGCTTGTAGAAAATATCATTGGCTTCAAATCTAGGTCTTGCTCCTGTTCTGCTTTAATATCTATACCTGGTTCTACTTCATCATCATCATCATCTCCTTTAGTCACTTTGACTTCAGCTTGATGGCACCTGGTTAGTTCAACGTCTCTTTTGCAGCAATGTCTGCTGTCATTTTTGCAGGGTCTTTGGCTCAGTCCATCAGCATTTACATGAGATTTAACACTTACCGGAATTTGGCCTTTGTTGTTCCCAAACGTCACTTTATCAAAGTTAACTACACACTTCCTCGGTAGTAAGTAGTCCAACCCTAATATGCATGGGTCTTCAATGTTAGCCAAGTATACTTTGTGTCTGTCCTTTATGCTCATGAGCTCAATAGTTACCCACACTGGATCCCCGCAACCTTGCATAATGTCCTGTCACACCACAGAACTTCTGTATGGCTTCTGGTACTCTTTTTGTCATCTGGCACCTTAATACTCACAAGGGTTTGCTGGGATGCAGAATGTTCCCTGTGTTGAAGTTGCTGGCACTGAGCTCTCTTGTGCTCAGGCTTGTTACAGTGCCAGCAAATTCCCTCAAACTTCTCTGAAAGCTGCCATTTTCTGGCCTTAAACCATGATGACTGTTCCAACTTTGTTACCTCTGTGCTGGACTTAATGTAGGATTCGACTTCAAGAACTCTGGCTATTGCATCCTGCATAGTAGGGGGGTGTGCTTGCTTTACTTGTATCTTCAGTTGTGGACTGTCCAAGGTATCTACAACCTGATCCCTCAGCAACAGCTTGAGAACACCAGGTGGGCCTTGTGTGCCATACTTTC
>NW_013669420.1:109757-111542 GCF_000517525.1 Limulus polyphemus
CTCAGCAACAGCTTGAGAACATCAGGTGGGCCTTGTGTGCCATACTTTCCAAATTCTGTGCCAGCTCTTGCAGACCCCTTTAGGACGGACTCTCATCCTAAACCTAGCCCTGTAGACTTCAGACTGATTTTGAGTTCCATACCTGATTTCCAGAGCAGCTACCAGTGCTCTATGGTTGTGCCTGTCGTCTGCTTACAACTGTCCAAGTATTTCCAGTGGTTGTCCCTTCAGGCTCATTGCCAGGTACACTGCTTTCTGATTCTCTGTCCATACATTCTTTTCTGCCAGGAGCTCAAATTGTGCTCCATGTGCTTCCCATCGAATTCCAGTGGCTTTCTTCGTACTAAATCACCCCTATTGTTGACACTCATGTCTGGAATGTGACTTCTTGCAAGACTGAAGATGTCTGCATTGGGGTTTAGCTGCAGGGTCTTGAAGGGGCTTCCTGTTGTCTGGGTCTGATTAGGTCCATGGTTAATATATACCCTCCCTGTGTAAAAGACAGTAAATCGTCCTTTAATGTATTTAATTCACTTTGAAATTTACTCATATTTTCCATTTGTACTTCTTGTTTCATTTGTTGTTCCAGTTGCCACTGCTGCTGATTTTCTTGCCACTCCTGTAGTCTCTCTTCTTGTTCATTTTCTTTCTCTTTCAACCACTGTTGTAGTCTCTCTTCTTGTTTATTTTCTTTTTCATCCAACAACTGCTGTAATCTCTCTTCTTGTTTATTTTCTTTTTCGTCCAACAACTGCTGTAATCTCTCTTCTTGTTTCTTTTCTCGTTCTTCTTGTTTCTTTTCTCTTTCCTCCAACAACTGCTGCAATCTCTCTTGTTTATGTTGCTGTTCTTGTACTGCTGCCATCAAATCTGCTAAGCTGTAGTTTGATTTGCCACTTGTCATTTCCATCTTCTTTTTTTTCTGTCCCACTCTCTGACACCAATATATTACATTTCTGCTTGTTTTTTAATTTCCAGTAGAAATTCTTTTCGAGGAACTTCAGCGATACAAGTCCCTTCTTGATTAACGCAGTTTATTCTTTCTGGATACAAACTATTAGTATACAGTAATTTCACAATCAGTACGTTTCTCGTCCCTTTAAACTTAACTAATTTTATAATACACGCTATAAAACACAGTGATTCACAATCTCAAAAACACACACTAGCTCAAAACAGAATCGTAAATTACCGTAACTACTGTTCACTTAACCATACATTCACTCCCGCTGGCTTTTCTCGCCAGGCTTATATACTAACAAAGAGGCGTCTCAATCACACTCGAACTTCCCCGATAATCCGACGAACGTAACAATGTCTAAGGTTATAGTAAATATCCTTATTTTATGGAATCCTTGCTATGCACGAGGTAGAATAAGCATTCGAAAACATTTATTTCTTAGTACACTTATAGGTTATAGTAACTAATACATAATTCACTGAAATATAAGTGTAAAACCTAAATACAATTTAAATTATATCTCTAACTATAACATATATTGGTAAGAAATAACGTATTGTTACGTCTCCGTTTTTTAATTGATTTTCCGTAACTTCGTACCGACGAAACTTAAGCGACACAAGCCTTTACTTAATAAAACTGGCTTATTCTTTCCGAATATAACTTAACCGATACACTCAACTTCAACAATCGCGCTAAACAAACGCTATAGCAACGAACGTCAATAATACTCCGACCGCAGATCAATTACTCACTATCTATCTCCTCCCGCGTCACGTTGTCCCCTATTATATATATCCGCCTACCTTATATCTAGTAAGAAC
>NW_013669421.1:0-952 GCF_000517525.1 Limulus polyphemus
AAATAGGAAGAGTCAGGTGGTAATATATATCAATTCTAAGGAGATACCTGGAAATAGGAAGAGTCAGGTGGTAATATATATCAATTCTAAGGAGATAGCTGGAAATAGGAAGAGTCAGGTGGTAATATATATCAATTCTAAGGAGATAGCTGGAAATAGGAAGAGTCAGTGTGGTAATATATATCAATTCTAAGGAGATAGCTGGAAATAGGAAGAGTCAGTGTGGTAATATATATCAATTCTAAGGAGATAGCTGGAAATAGGAAGAGTCAGGTGGTAGTATATATCAAAAACCTGCCATCCACTCGGTGAGTACACGAGAACCAACTCTATATTTGTCTTATTTAATTGAACAACGAAGTATATTTCTGTATATACATATTCAGGTGATGTTTTAATATTTCGGATATTTACCGAAAACAGTTCAGATTTTACAGTGTTTTCGTACTAAGATTAATGAAAAATATCATTTCTTTAGGTATAGAGCAGGGGGTGGGCAACTGCTGGAACGCGTGCCAAACATGGCACGCCACTATTTTTTTCTGGCACGCGAAACCATCTCCTGTAATCCTCCATTTAACGACTTTTTCTCAATAGCGGCTTTTTTATTTCTCAGATAAATACAGTGTAGAGGTGCATCTCAGATAAATAAATAATTTTACATTAAAAATTACCTTAAACGATTTCTTCCCAGACCCGATCAGTGTTTTGGTTTCAGCCTCCGCAACTGGTTTTCGTTGACAAGAAAACCGCCTCACCATAACGAGATGACGTCAGACAGCGCTCCTGATTGGCCGTTTAGCATCACCAGCTTTTTTTAAACATCATCAAGTCAACTGTTGAGCAGTTCTTCACAAGATTTGGGAAATTCAGAGAACTGGAAGAGACAGCAAATTTCATGAGGTTTCCAGACAGTATGAAACCGGAGGAACTAAACTTACAAATATTTTTA
>NW_013669421.1:1831-3988 GCF_000517525.1 Limulus polyphemus
CTTTGAACGTTGTTTTGAAGATGAATAAATGTATTTTTCATCATCATATACCGTGTTTTTACCCCTCGAGTGAATTTTTGTCATTTCTTCAGGTTCTTCACATACACCTTAAGAATATGTTCTCAAAAAATTTTGGTTGGCACGCGGAAAAATTTTGTGTCAGAGATTTTGCCAGTTTTGGCACGCACGCACAAAAAGGTTGCCCACCCCTGGTATAAAGTGTCAAGAGGTTAATAGCATTGCTGAAACATGGGCAGTGCATTTGTATGGTCACATTTTATAGCCAGGAAGTAGAAAATGCACGGTGTTGAATGAAAAAAGTTATATAAAATCCATGTCTATTATTATAGTATACAAGTTTTCAAATTCCTTGTTTTATTTCAGTTGCAAGGCCATTTTCATTGTCATGTAAGACAAAAATCTTTAGGTGAAACTTTTCTTTAAACTTTCGCAACCAGAATTAGTCTTAGAAATGTGAAATTTGCATCAATCAATTTTGAAGTCAGAAATTTATATACTTGGCCGATGATGAGTATATTTTGGAAGTTGTTTTAAAATCCATAATAAAAGTTTCTTTTCATAATATATATCTCCAAGATTACACGTAATGACAAAAAATCTCAATGAAAATTTGAACTTTTATTCTCTGTAGTACATCGGTACAAGTTAAAACATTTGACTTGTATGCAGTACAATTTAGCCACACAAGTATCTAATATGGATTTCATTTCCATTAAGTTCTGAATACTCCCTTTTAATACTGATGACATTATATTAATTTAGTATCACGCGCATAACTATCATACATTATCAACCTGTTCTTAGTTTATTACGATATTTTTCAATTGTATAAAAATGTGTATTTCCAAATACGTTTTTCATGTGACACGTGGACAACAATGTGTTTGATAATGACCTGTGATTTTAGATTACTTGTTGTATCATGGCCAGAACTGTTTTTTTTTCTTATAGTTATTAAATTTTTTACCAAAGTTTTATCATAAGCGACCACTGGTGGGGAAAGTACTTTTATTGTAATGGTTTATAAATCCAATCACTGGAAACCTTGTGTGGTGAAAAACCGATAATGGAGGATAGGCTTAGCTAACTCATGCTATAATAGTGTGATGGATTCTGAGAACTTCCGAAATACAACTTTATAGTCCTACGTGCCACTTATCTACGTGTAGTACACGTGTGTGTGCGACTGACTTATCAACGTGCGTGTCTGGTTAATTTGGCTACGTGGAGTACACGTGTGTGTGCGACTGACTTATCAACGTGCGTGTCTGGTTAATTTGGCTACGTGGAGTACACGTGTGATTTTTTGACTGTCTGTTGTATCGCGTTATGTGCTATTGATGTGTCGTTTACTGTCTTCTTATCTCCAGCGTTTTTCTTTTATTGCATGACGTGATATGGCGGCTGCTATGTATGTTAAAGTAAACTTGCTTACTTTTTTTTATATTTTCTAAGACAATGTATAATTTCTTTTAACATACGATACAAATTCTTATGATTGATTGATTTATTAGCATTTACTTACAATCGCTAAAAATGTACACACCTTGTTTATGAAACAACAGATTTCAGCTTTATTTATAGTTGCTAAATACTATTCGTTTTCGCATAATGAGATTATTTCCATAAAATGTAACTTATTTCGTACATTTACCCAATATATAAATTTGTTTATATTTTTTATACATTTAATAAGCACTAACATTTCCAGATGTTGCATGTTAGATAAACCTATGAGCTATTATTTTCATATAAACATATATATATATGTATATATGACTGTCTGTCATTCTCATCTTATATATATATATATAATAGTACTGTCAGGGTGTGGATGGACTTTCACCAAAATGAGTATGGTGGTTCATTAGGTCCATGCGGGACATGCAAATTTTCAGTTTTGCGTTCTGCGGTTTTTATGGGCGTTTTTTACCACTACTTCGCCCCTGTTGATGGATCTTCACCAAATTTGACATGAAGGTTTGTTGGGTTCATGGGGAGATACATGCACATTTGCGGTTTCATATTTTGTGTTTTACAGTTTTTATGGGCATCTTGCCTTTTTTACAATTACATACAAGGGCAGTAACTTTTCATGCCCTAAGATAACCTTTCATTAATCATGAATTTACATAA
>NW_013669421.1:4866-7877 GCF_000517525.1 Limulus polyphemus
TATATATATATATATATGGTTAATATTTATTTCATGGTGAAGAAAAAATCATTTAAAAGTTAACTTGAAGTATAAGTTAAAAAGTGTTATCAAAACGAAGATAAGGTTAAATTATTTTTCAGTCTTTCGATAAACTCTATCATGTAATTAGCATGCTGGTGGTATGTGCGTTAAAGTGCCTAAGTGCAACCAGAAATATATTGATTTTACCACTAGAAGGCTGTCCAGTCGTATAAGTGAACACTGATGTTAAGAATATAAACCCTAATATACATTTTTATCCATGCGTAGTCAGATAACATAAGGTAGAACTCAAAATTAACCCAGTGTAGGTGATTTACTATACCAGTCAAACTAGATGTATGCAGCGTCGTAAAATACGTTTATAATGACTAGAATCCATTGATTCATCAATTGGACACTCTTGTTGTTATCGATGTTTTGGGCTGTAATGCCCATAATATCTCACGATGTATGGTAGAATACAAGGAAAATTATGTAGGTCTTACTGTTACTTTTTCCACCTTCGATAGCGTTTTTCGTGATGACTTGGTTATGGATTGTTGCTCTTCAGTGGAGTTTCCATTGCAGGAGATCCTTGCGAAACACTGAGTTCAATGTTGCTTTCAAAATTCATCTTTTTTTGCATGAGCAACGATATCTAAAGTCCTGTTTGAGCAACCCAGAAGTCTATGGCAGTGTTATAAAGCATGAATTTTCGTTTTTTACTTTCATGTTGTGGAAAACTGGGAGATTTCCTATGGCTGGATGGTTTAACGTTATGGAGCCATACCTTATTAGCATCCAGTACTTTCACGGGTGATATGTTTTCGTGCTTGGAGGGTTTCAACATTTTAACCTGATCTTCACATTTTTCTCTATTCTTGAGATGTATGACCTACGATTAGAAAAGTAACCTGTAACTACTATAAACACCATGAAATACGTTTTGGACATCTTTTAGTAGCATCAGGATGATATTTTTTACCTGAAGATCTGCAGATACTTAAGTAGGTGTATGCTTCGTCCAATATAACAGCATACTTCCATATCTAACATGCCAGATTCTACAGGCATGTCATTCGAGATGTGGTCTTATTTTTATCTATGTGTCTTGGGGAAAAGCTTCTGAGGTTATCGTTTGCATTGTTTTTATTTATTATGCCTAAATCCATGTCAGTTATCTTGTTTATAGTGTATAAGAGGACCCCTGCTTTAGTTGCAATTGACAGCTGCGTCCAGTGACAAGTTGTTTATTTTTTTTTCGTGTGCAACAAATAGTAAGTCATGAAGCAGCTATGTCATGACGTAGCCTGTTTCTTCTCAGCTGGAATTACGTTTTCCTCTTGCTTTATTCATACAGTTCAACTCTTCACATATCATTCTTCAAAATGTTAAAATTTTCTGATTCCCGTGTTTATAAATGTGTAACGGGGAACTTTGAGTTGGACAGTTCTATAATGTAGCCCTTCCAGAAGAGGTAAATTTTAGGCATCATTTACGTTTGAAGTTATCATTTATTTCGGGATTTTCCCCAAGATATGGCGACTATGTTCTTACTAACATGGTCTTGGCATACTGCATGGAAGAGGACATATCCAAGAAATTCTACTGGAGTACCGACATAGCCCTGAACTTCATCGGCAAATGCATCAAATTCTATCTGAGTCGGTCTGAGGCTTTTGCTGTCTTATTAAGTTGAATTCAAGACAGAACAGCATTGAAGGGAATGTGTCAGTTACCAGTTTGTTAAGGTTGGAACTAACTGATGATTGCAGTTAGGACAACCTTGAGAGCACTGAAAGGATTTAGCAATCCTTATATACCGAGCTATAGAATGTAATATGGGTGATTCTGGAGAACAAGTATCCTAGGATCTACTGGATTATAATATGTAGGAAGATTCATGGCATCAGAAAAAGTACCCCTCACCCCACCCCCCCAAAAAAATTACAAAGGCTGGCAATGATCGCTAACATATCTAATAAATCTAGAAGCTGAAATCACGTGTAACCCTTACTTTTGTTTGTTTGTTGTTAAGTACAAAGTTACTCAATGAATTATCTGTTCTGTGCCCACCACTGGTTTCGAAATCTAATTTTTAGCATTGTAAGTCCGCAAACTTACCACTGTGCCATTGATAGCGTCTTTCTTTTGTAGAATTATTTCGTAAAAAATAAGTTGATAATTGTGAGAAGCCGCGTGAGAGATTTGTATGAATGTGTGTAAAATTATGTCGAACAGTGGCATACCTTAGAGTATGATATACTTGTACACATAATCCTTGTGCACACGGTAAGAAGACCATGTTGTTAATATCATTAAAGATGTTGCATGCTGTGATAAAGTGAAGTGAAAATGCCAGATTTTGTTTATTTTTCTTGTGATACCGGTAGAAGTAAGTTTCCTGATCTGTAGATGGTGATAAAGCAATAAACAGCTTGGCTACGTGAGTTGGTAGTCGGCTAAAACAGTAAATGATCTTTACTATGTCCTTCCTTACTAGCTCTACGTTGTTCGGTATGGATATCTGTGTATACTGTAGAGTGCAGCGCAAATGGTGATCTAAATTATGTAGATCGTAGTGTAAAATACTAACTTAACTCTGCTGGAATTTATCTGCGTATACTTCACAGTGATACTGATCAAGTTGAGTTTTCTGTTTCATAGATGGCAGCATAGTTGCTAAGTCTGGGATAGCTAGTAGCAGGTCAAGAGGGTGAACAATAGATATATACCTGAAAAGTTTTTTGGTGTACAAAACTTGAAGAATAGCTTTTATATGCGGAAACATCTGTTAGCTGAGTTCTTGCACAGATCTTAAAATTTAACGTTGATAAACGGAAACATCGGCACATGTAGATCTTGAAAATAGAGTTGTTCAAAGCTTGAAAATAGCGTTGATAATTGGACCAATTGTTGGTTGAGATGTTGCAAAGGAAATATCTGCTGAACCTATTCGATAGATATTAATCATAGCAGAACCGTCTGGAAAATGATCTATAGGAAAT
>NW_013669421.1:7887-12383 GCF_000517525.1 Limulus polyphemus
CACAGACCTACTGAAGGATGTGTAGATTATAAAGGAATTATTTTTGGCGGCAAAGGACAGGTTTATGTGTTTTAATAAAGTTAGCTTCCAAAATATAGAGATGGAAGGTTGACAGACCATTTACAAAAATTTTAAACCTGCTATCCGTGGAGTTGTCAGCAAAAGTCGGGTTCACTAGTAAATGCTGGCCAATCGCTGATTCACATTTTGGTGGTAGAACTTTTGTCTACAGGAGCGACATGGTAAATTCTTTTCTTTCACACTCTTATTTCTTATGGGTGTGGGTACATGTTGTTTAATTCTATCCTGCAGTCTTTGTGAAGTGCGACCTACATTGAAATGGTCAGGAAACAGTTCAAGAAAGTACATCTGGCAAGTGCTCAAGAAGCAACACAGCGTACTGTGTAAAACAAAGGAAGAAGAAGAAGTAAAAGGAAAGGCGAAACAACAGTTCTTCTTGGGAAACAATACAGATGGTTGAGAGAAGCTAAACTTTCATGTGATCTGGCTTGACTTAGCAAGTGCCAGTGGATTAGTGTCTTCTTCAGCGAGTTGACTTGCACTACTGATGTATAATGGGTCCGAATCTATTCTTCAGGATTATGCATGTGCTTCTTAACCGAAACGTACACAACAACCTGGATGGGCGGCACCATTTCACCAATTCTGTTTGTGTTTGTCGTGCAAAGTGTTTGATAGTAGTTGAAATCCGTGCAAATAGAGCAGACCTAGGAAGAGGAATGCTTGAGACATTCAACGATGACACAACAGTCTTGACTATTCAAAAAGAACAAGACCACCAAATGTTGCAACAACTGGATCCACTAATTGAGTAGTGTAAGGGTGATGTAGACACAGAAACCTCATTCTTAATAACAAATCAGGCCGTATCAAAGGTGTGTGTGAGCAACCTGTCAATGGTTTAGGACAAACGTACAATGCCTCTCTAAGTTATAGCAGACAGGCCATAAACACAATGGAAGCAACACAGAGAAGGGGGGCTAAAGATAATTGGCAAGTCACCTCCTTAGGAAGTTCAAAATGTGGTTCCTTCAGCTTATGTTTATTTTGAACTCTTTACGGCTACTGCTTACATGCAAGATTAGCCTTAGCACAGCCGAGGCAATTGAAGACAAAATCAATGGTTGCATCCAAAGGTGTATCAACATCACTATTAATCATTGTTCTTTAGCGTAGGCCAGCAAAGTTGGCACTGCTATTTAAATCGATAATTGAGGAATACAAAGTCGAAAAGATCAGCCTTGCTAAGAAACTCTAAAGATGAAATCATCCAGTCAATACTTTCATCTTACCAAATAATACAAAGATAAAGACACAAAGTGCTCTTTATCTGAAGGGTTCCAAACAGTGGAACATACAACAAAGTATTGAAAGAGTTAATAGCTAGTGTAGATTGTGTTCACTCGAAAGAAATAACAGGAATAAGACTAAAGTACCACAAAGCATCTTTTTCTGAGAATGCAACTTAAACAAGGTTAGAATTCAAAGCGCATTGTAAACAAGTGTTTTTGACTTAGGAAATAGCAATTGACTTCAAAGAGGAAACTATCATTACGAAGTGACCCGACGTAGTCAAAGACTTGAATTTAAACTGGTAAATCACTCTAAACTGACTTGAAGACGATTTCAGGAGTTACACCACCATAAAAATCCTTTATTACATCAGACATGTATGTGTACTTCAACATAAGTAGTGAGAAACACACAAAGAGCAGAGAAGAAAGGGATCTTCAGGAGAGACTATGTCAAACAAATATTTCATCCCTTTAACCCTTGACAATCTATGAGAGCAGGGCCACATTACCTTGCTGGTAATAGTTAAGTGACTCCTACAGGATTTGAATCTTGACCTTTAAATTGGTAGAACAAAGGATATTAAATTGGCTGAATAGATGCTGTTATGCATTAGGCCATATTTCTATACAATTTTAAAGGATATTTTTGTTTATTTCTGTAAACTGCTTTTCTGCCAGCCCCCCCCCCCCATACACCAGGCCAAACTTTAGGCGTTCTCAGTTTTTTATTGTCGACCTTTCACATTAAGTTGTTTGATGAAGGCATAAACCGATGTACCTGCAAAAAAACTGAGTCTACCTTTACAGTGCATCTCAAATTACAACAGTAAAAATTTCAATTACATAATCAGTTGTTGTATTATTACAGGAAACTGGTCAAATAGTTAACGAGAAATGTTAACCTTTTGCCTGACTTTCATATGTTACATTATTCGTGGTTTGTGGCAAATAAGATTTATTCTCTCTTTTCGTGTGAAATATTTTGTGTCTAGTCTCTCTACTTGAGGTCGAATACAACTTGTTCAGACTGTGCATAAGAGCTTCTGTTATTGTGGTACCTAACGTATCTGTTGTCCAAATTTACCTTGGAATACCACACTACCACTAACATGCTATCTTACTTCCTGCCAGAAACGTGCACATCATAGTTACTGGTTAATCTTTGCTGAATAGACTTACGTTGAAAAAGCCAAACTTTCATCACCATTTTACAACCTCCTAGCTTAAATATTTGTTACACGCCATACTTACAACTTCACTCATATCACACAAATAAAACACTCCACACTAAAACATAACTTTCAACCACACTAACATTATAATAAAAAATTACAAAGGGGACGTTACCACATATAAAACATTTAACACTGTAAAATTCATTACCAAACGCAAGAAAAGGTTGACAGTACATGACTAGGGCTGGAATAGTTCTGATCTAGATAGAGACAGTGACAATTTGATAAAAAAGTATTAGCTTTTCTCGGATCTATGTTCAAGTTCACTCTTCCAGTTCTTCCCACAAGGCCACGTCATTCAAGTAAGGGACTAGACTCATTAGTAAAGAATGGGAAAGCAGACTTTCGCATGTGCCTATTGTGAAATGACTTCAGCCATGATATTTGTATATCAGTGTAACAACTGTCCCGTTCGTACCATCTGGATGTGTCTGCTGTAGTGAGTAAGGTGCATGAATCCTGTATTAAGCATTTTAAATTGAAATTTGGGGTTAAAGGGTTAAAATAAAGCAACTTGATGTAAAGGTAAAATAATTTGTGGTAAGTTGCCGCCATTACATTACTTTCCTATAACTAATGAACGTAATAATGTGTCAAAATTTTAGGTTCCTATAATTGTCCTTGGAACAGAATCTCGTCAGATACTTGTAAAATCTAATCTTGGTGGTAATCTCTAACACAGAAGCCAGTCACTAGTGTCTTAGCTGCTATTCGAGGCTGTATTTAATGCAGTTAGTGCCAAATTACCTGTAAAATTGTCGCAGATATGTAGCCATACCTTATATTTCCAGGAATCACTCCTGATTCTGGTTGGCTAAGCTTTATAGCTTAATTGCTTCTTTAGTGAGAGTTATTGGGCTCTCTTTCACACCGTTAGGAAAATCGCGCCCAAAAGGCTGTTTTACATCAATCAGCCAGTGTTTCTTCCCAAGTTTTCCCATTTGGAATCAGTGTATTTTATTCTTAGTTCAGTTAAACTTCCTTTATGATGCATTCAATTTAATTGTTTGCTTTCAATTTATTCACTTGAACGTCTAGTTCCGTCCATATAATTTTAAGAATGTTTCATATTTTTTAGTTTCAGTTGTCTTTAATTCTTTTACGATGGAAGAAGGCTTTAAGTAAAGACCTTATAGGTGTGAACTTCAGAGTTGTTGTCTCTTTTATTATACACTTATTTTCATACTAATATTACATCGTTCAAAAATAAAACCTCGTATTATACGAGATGATTAATATGTGGTTCTTAACAAGGTATACCACACACACATACTGTTGGAACGTGCTCTGTAATCCTTTCTAAATGCGATATATGACATACCACACTAATATATTATGAAGCAATGTTGGAATGTGCCCTGTAATTGTTCCCAAACATAGTATACGATATACAGTATACAGTAATAAGTCATGAAGCAATCTTGGAACGTGCCCTGTAATTGTTCCCAAACACAGTATACGATATACAGTATACATGTACACTAATAAGTCATGAAGCAATGTTCGACCGTCCCCTGTGGTTGTTCCTAATCGCGGTATCGGTATATTACACTAATAAATCATAAATCAATGTTGGAACATTCTCTGTAATGGTTCCTAATCACGGTATCGGTATATTACACAAATAAATCATAAAGCGATGTTGGAACGTGCTCTGTAATTGTTTTTAAACACGATATACTACACTAATAAATCATAAATCAATGTTGGAACATTCCCTGTAATGGTTCCTAATCACAGTATACGGTATACCACACTAATATATCATAAAAAAAGGTTGAAACATGCCTTGTAATTGTTCCTAAGTACGGTATTCAGTATACTACACTAATAAATCATAAATCAATGTTGGAACATTCTCTGTAATGGTTCCTAATCACGGTATCGGTATACCACACTAATATATCATAAAAAAAGGTTGAAACATGCCTTGTAATTGTTCCTA
>NW_013669421.1:12952-14301 GCF_000517525.1 Limulus polyphemus
GGTAATAATCGCGTGTATGTATGATATTACTTGTAATAAACACGTGTATCTATGTGAACACTGGTAATAATCGCGTGTATGTATGATATTACTTGTAATAAACACGTGTATCTATGTTAACACTAGTAATAATCGCGTGTATCGGTATATTACACAAATAAATCATAAAGTGATGTTGGAACGTGCTCTGTAATTGTTTTTAAACACGATATACTACACTAATAAATCATAAACCAATATTGGGACGTGCCCTGTAATTGTTCCTAAACACGGTACTTTCCACTAATAAATCATAAACCAAAACTGGGACATGCCCTGTAATTGCTGCTAACCACGTGATACCTCAGTAATGGATCATAATGTAGAACTGTGACGTGCCCTGTAACTATTCCTAAACACGAGAAACCATATTAATAGATCATAAAGCAATGTTGTTTCGCGCCCTATCATTGTTCCTAAACAGAGGATACCACACTAATAGATCATAAAATAAGGCAGGAACGTGCACTGTTATCTCTCCTTAACATAGAATACCACACTAACATATCTCATGAAATAGCTTTGGGATGACATACAGAGAATACAAATTTTTCAGATGTTTGTGTTAGAAATTAACACGAGTATATGATACATCTCCAGCTTCCTACTGAGGTCTTGCATGTGACGTCAGGAAACTTTGTTTCACTCAATGCCTCCATATTGGATGTCCAACATTTCCTTCTAGCAGTGAAAAGCAATCCATGTGAACACAAGATTTGGTAAAAGTTTTACACGCTGTCAATGGCGTAAACATGGTTTTTGGCAACACATACGGTTCCGAGACTGTAAGACTATTCAGTTTCTAGATATATCTTTCTTTATGTACATCGTTGATAACACGATATTGGAAGATAAATTTGCCATTTTTCACATAAGACGAATATAAAAACTCGACATGTATTCAGTTCCCAGACTAAAGAGCGAGAAGAAAAGCTTATATATGATTTGCATAACTTCAGACTTAAAAGTTGAATAATCTAATCTGGCGTTTTGAGATTTAAAAAAGAATAGAATTGTAGGTCTGATAAATTTATGAATTTCACAAGAGGAAAAAACTACTATTAAATCACACTAATATTTCTTTTTGAAAATTTCTTAGTGCTTCGGTGACAGATTTTTTTTCCAACAGTCTCGGGATACTCCAGGAAAACTTTATGATTTTTATACTCGTACAGAGTTGTGTAAATCGGGAAATTGATTACAGGTTTTTTAAAATATATGAATTCCATATATTTATTCCTTGTATTATCTTAAATACGCATGTGTATCATTAGTATTATCATATATACCGTGATTAGGAACCATTACAG
>NW_013669421.1:15216-26728 GCF_000517525.1 Limulus polyphemus
TTATTACAAGTAATATCGTACATACGCGTGTTTATTACAAGTAATATCGTACATACGCGTGTTTATTGCAAGTAATATCGTACATACACGTGTTTATTACAAGTAATATCGTACATACACGTGGTTATTGCAAGTAATATCATACATACCCGTGTTTATTACAAGTAATATCGTACATACACGTGGTTATTGCAAGTAATATCATACATACCCGTGTTTATTGCAAGTAATATCGTACATACACGTGTTTATTGCAAGTAATATCGTACATACACGTGTTTATTGCAAGTATTACCATACATACACGTGTTTATTACAAGTATTACCATACATACACGTGTTTATTACAAGTAATATCATACATATATGTGTTTATTACAAGTGTTATCTTCTTGTTGCTTGTTGTTCATTTTTAGTTCTGTGATTATTAAAGGTACCATTTGACAGAATGTCTATGTGTGTTTTGTTTTATTTTTTTCCAAAGTTTTTGAGTCCTTAAGCAACTGGTTCTCTTCAGTTTTGGTTTTTGTTAAATTTACCACAGGGCGTGAAAGAAGAAAAACAAATGTGGTTTACGTCATGGCGGGTGTAATATATTCGGTTTTTCAATGGGATTTCTGAAATTGTATGTGATATAATACTGCCAAATTAAAATATTTTCGTAAAAACACAACAGGGTAGCTTACAACAAACAACTAAATTTTAGTATAATGTATTTACTAAACTAGCACAATGAATCTGGCTATTGTTGACTAGTTTATGATCGAAAAGCCTCAAGTAATGTCTTTGCTACATAATCTTCCACCAGATGGAGCAATTAAACAAAATATCTTGTCATGCTCTGTGTGTATTTACTTGCCTATCGAAATAGTAAATCACGGTAAAACAGAATATAAAAAACAATAATTTATTTCATCACGTCACTATGTATTTAAAACAAACAAACGGTAAAATGCCGCGAACTATTCATTGGGAGAGAGGGGATATTTGAGGACTGTATATGGTAGTTTTTTAGGTATCTTGTAACGAAATTACGCATTTACTTTAAATGACGTTGATGAAACACTTGAAACAGTTATACAAGTAGCAAAAAGTAACACAATACTCTATTGTAAGCTGTTCCCCTACTTAAGCCAGTGAAAAACCATTGTTTTATGTTCTCTCTCTCATTGGCCTTTGAACGTGGCTGTTAAAAATCAAGAAATGAGCGATTTGGATGTTGAATTATTTTTAGATGCCCGGTACTCAACAGTAGTAGCTTATCTGTAATTAACCTAGTCACATTATATTTACAGTTCACTGTGTTGTTAATGTTATAAAACCATGTCAGCAGGAAATATGACTGTTGGGCTTGGATAGTGTAAATTTCCTCTTGCACATGAAGATGTTTTTTTTTTTTCTAAACAGGCTATTTAAAAAAACACCTTCTGTGTCTAATAATCTACTCAAGAGGTTTAAAAAATAAGTGAATTGACAAACTGAAATATCTAAAATTTATGAATTTCACAAGAGGAAAAACTATCGCAAAATTACACTAATATTTCGTTTTGAAAATTTCTTGGTGCTTTGTTGACAGATTTTTTTCCAACTTTTGCAACCGTCTCAGGATACTTCAGGAAAGTATATATATATATATATATTTATTTATTTATGCAGTGAATTAGTAGTAGTAGCGCAACTTCACATGAAAATAGGTTTCTTCAACACGTGCAATTTGATCGTGCTGCCCCCCAGTGGCACAGCGGTATGTTTGCGGACTTACAACGCTAGAATCGGGGTTTCGATACCCGTGGTGGGCAGAGCACAGATAGCCCATTGTGTAGCTTTGTGCTTAATTACATACAAGCAAACAGTTGATCGTGCTTTTTTATAACATATCATTTTGAAACATTTTTTTGTATGAGTAATTAGTAACATGATTTAAAAACTGAAATAGCAATCAAAGCAATATATGGTTTTATGCGAGGCATGGTCTAGTGGTTAGTCCAGACTGTGAATCTGAAGATTCATGGTTCGCTCCACACTTTGGGGCTGTGGGTTCACTGTAAGAGTTACTGTCAAATCCCATTATTTGGCCAGACAAAAATAGTTCAAGAATTGACGGTGGGTGTTTTTGACTAGCTGGCTTCCTTCCAGTTTATGAGCTTAAAATTAGGGACTGTTATGCCCAAATAGCCCTTGTATAGCTTTGAGCGAAAATTCTAAAACAAACAAACTAATAATATATGTTTTCTCTAATGTTCATGTCTACCCGAAGTTCAACCATCAGATATTTTTTGCTGAATTAAGAACAAAAGTACAGGTTTCGTGGGCAGCTCCACTCTTATTTGCTATGTTAACCTGAAACACCGATAGTTATACACAAGTTTCTATTCATCATCCAAACGAGCACTTCCTTAACAGTTCAGTGACACGTACACCCGGTTCCCCCCACCGGTTCCGCCGTCTATGCTATTTTTTAAGTGATTATGATGACACGGTTTTATCAGTTCATATTGTTTAAAACATTTATATCTCTTTTTCCTTAAAGACTGATTTTTCAACCATCCGTCATTACAAATATTTAAATAAGTGATATTATTTCATTCTAAAATTACCCGAAACAAATATACGGTACATTATCACGACTAATAAGGCCCTGAAAGTTAGATAGTGGTTGAACAAGGGTTAGCATGTCAAAGGTTATTTCGAGATTTTTATAACTAACGTATGAGGTGAAATTAAAAAGAATCTTTCGCTTGGGTGGACAAAATCTAAAGCCAAAATGTTTTCACTTTCCAGATCATCACCAAGGGAAAAGCGCCCAAATTAAATGGTTTTGTTCGTTATTTCAGCCGCCTTAATTAAGGTTCGCAGTTGAAAATAATAACCTTATTGCTGATTGCCCATCACTTAAAGTCGGTAAAACTTGCCTAGCACGTATGAATTATTACTAGTTTTTATATGCTACATTTTTATTCGATTTCGTTCCCTTCCGAGCCTCCATTATCCACACAATCTTTAGATACTTAGATAGTTGTAACGTTTCTGAGAAAATTATGATTTTATTAACTTGATCCGTATAAAATTACGGAACATGAGGTATCATTAATACATACCTCGTTGATAAATGTAAGTAACATTAATATTTTCCTCGCTAACTTTGATTAACGGTGGGAAACGTAACGATACTTTACGATATTGACGCTAACCTGGTGACGTTACGCGCGACTTCACTAAAGCAACGAATGATTGTAAAGTAGAATGTATGTCAATTACACTATATTTGCTATATATGGAGTCTTTCGCTTAACATTATGGGTTATCAGGCCGGCTAGGGTACGACAGATAGGAGTGTCCATTGCCGTACGAAGCATTTTTTGAGTGATCAGGCCATTACCAGTGGTCGGCACACCACTGGCATGCAAAGCATGCCATTTCTAGGGTGGGTCTGTGGGCATGCTCCCCCAGAAAATGTTTGAAAATTTAATTCTATGAAATTGAACTAAATTTTAACTACAAATACTGCAAACACACAACGTAACTTGTTGAATTAAAAGAAACAAGTTTGGATACATAAGTTGTTGCTATACATACCATGAAAAAGTAGTCAGGCCGTGGCCTGACTGGCCTTACAGCTTCCTACGGCCCTGCTGTTTGAGAACTTATTTATATTAGCCGAGGGTTCCCGTTATTAGTAAAACGTGTGTCTGGACGCTAGAGTAATGTCAGAGTTAGAAGTGAAACAAGCTTGTAAGGAGTGCACGTGACTTTGTCCAGGCCATGCTTCCATAATTAGAGTGGAAGTATGGGTATATTTTAATGCATTAGGGCCCAATATATGATGGAAATCAGAGAAAAAAACGCAAGCGAAACTAATATGAAAATAGGCAGTTACTGGACAATTTACAGCATATTTTATTTGTTTACTTAAATATCTTTATTCTCTACCTCCAAAATATTTTTTAGAATTATTATCTATTTACAGTGAGTTATTATTTTGGACCAAAAACTCAATTCAAGCTAAAGAAATCATAAACTGGTCGAAATTTATGAGAGGGTCCCTATGTTAAAGATGGAATGGAGAGGGGGGCTGACCTTTGTCCTGATATTTATGACAAAGAACGAAAAAATATTCTTAAAATATTCTCATATAGCAGTATGTCTGCAGACTTACAATGCTAGAAACCGGGTTTCGATACCCATGGTGGGCAGAGCACAGATAGCCCTTGTGTAGCTTTGTGCATAATTAAAAACAAACAAATCGTTTTCAGGACCATCCTGTATCAGAATTCTCCTTGTGGAGATACGACACTGAGAAGTATAAAATACAGTGATTGTGTAATTTGAGCGAAAACCTGGAAAGGCATGTGGGATACAGAAACTCCTTGTATTGGACATTCCTAATATACGGAGTTTAAAAAAGAAAATACCAATCTCTGCATCCGAGTTGTGAAATGTTACAGTTATTTATCGCCAGGTTCTTTAAAAACACAGTATTTAAGTCATCTTTAATACACAAAAATCCAAAGCTGTTGAAACCCCAGAGCATCAGTCAACACTGACTTTTAATTTATGTAGTGCAATTTTATTTTGATTAAATTGTAATTTATAAAGTTTTAACCAATAGCGTAAGTATAACGGAGAAACATGCACATTTAGGTGTCTCATGGTTGGTCAGATTTTAGGGCTTAGATCTCGTTTGTACTTCAGGCCAACTGTATTGGTTTATTATGAATTTCGCGCAAAGCTACACGAAGGCTATCTGCGCTAGCAGTCCCTAATTTAGCAGTGTAAGACTAAAGGGAAGTCAGCTAGTCATCACCACCCACCGCCAATTATTGGGCTACTCTTTTACCAACAAATAGTGGAATTGACCGCACATTATAAAGTCCGCACGGCTAAAAGGGCGAGCATGTTTGGTGTGACGGGAATTCCAACCCGCAGATTGCGAGTCGAGCGCCCTAACCACCTGGCCATGCAGGCCAACTGAAAAATGTTTCTGAAGAAGGAACGTAGACGACGGACTTCTTTGCATGAACCTTCCAACCTGATCGATGGTATTGACAAGATTCACGTGAATATAAATATATATATATATATAACCTTGAATATACAGTATATGTAGTTAGAAGGCCATATATCGCAAGTTGCTTTGGAAATTTTAAAACTACAGAATTGAATTTCGAAATTGGAAACATATGGGCGTAAAAATATAACTAAAACCAAACACGGCTCACTAATTATTGTAGGTCAGTTATGTACTAAATAATCTAGATTTTTTTAAGAGTTAAATCTCAAAATTATAATAGAGTTTTTTGTTAGACGTTAGATAAGTGTTTATATTAGGGTGAAAAGGTGTAACAAAGTTCATCATGATGAACATAGGGGCTGGAATATATATCGAGCATGTTCTGGGCTTGAATACATATCGAGCATGTTCTGGGGCTTGAATACATATCGAGCATGTTCTGGGGCTTGAATATATATCGAGCGTGTTCTGGGGCTGGAATATATATCGAGCGTGTTCTTGGGCTGGAATATATATTGAGCATGTTCTGGGGTTTGAATATATATATCTAGCATGTTCTGGGGTTTGAATATATATCGAGCATGTTCTGGGCTTGAATACATATCGAGCATGTTCTGGGGCTTGAATATATATCGAGCGTGTTCCGGGGCTAGAATATATATCGAGCATGTTCTGGGGTTTGAATATATATCGAGCATGTTCTGGGGTTTGAATATATATCGAGCATGTTCTGGGGTTTGAATATATACCGACCATGTTCTGGGGCTTGAATATATACCGACCATGTTCTGGGGTTTGAATATATATCGAGCATGTTCTGGGGTTTGAATATATACCGACCATGTTCTGGGGCTTGAATATATATCGAGCATGTTCTAAGCCACGATTTACCCTTTCATTTACATTTCACCTTTAGAAATAATGAAAAAGCAACAACTTTGCTTTATTTCACTTTAAATACTTCACCCCTACTATAGCTTGTAGTCGCATATGATGGCATCTTTGTCATCATTGCCCAAAGATTAACTTTCACGTGTCACTGCTTCGACCTTCACGCGATGAAAACAGGATTATCTTGTATATAATACTTTTATAATTGGCTAAGTCACAGGATGAAATAGTCCAAGTGTTTGGACTAGTGTTTGTTGTAAAGGGTTTTCCCTAACTATTATATTTTTCTGCTGACTTCTAAGCTTTTCACCTCGTGTAGTACATACGTACTTTTAACCCTCTCGGTTTTCATATTGTAAGAGGCAAGACGTGTTCCTAAAAGACCAGGTAGTATTATATGTATATATATTTCTCAAGAGGTTAACAATAGATGTCAGGTAAGCATTAAAATTTATTTAAATCTAATTAGAAACGGATGTATTTCTTGTCATTGGAAATCATCGGGAATATCTTCTTCTGTAGTTGAGATTCAAGCCAAGTGTTTTCCAGTTCTCGCAATGAACACAATCTCACTGATTATTATTACTATTTTGTGCTTGTAAAAAAGGATTTTGTTGCTAATATATAGTATATTTTTGTTGTCGTTGCCTAACCGAATTCTAGTATATGTATTAAGGATTAACCTAAATCTCCTAATCTGATTGAGAGATATTATTGGATTGCGATGTGTTAATAGCGAGGGAACCAAACTGACGAAATAATACATTCTTCTATCATAGGCAAGAACATGTTTGTTACTGGGTTTATTGTTACTTGTCCTCTATATAGGTAGCTTGCTTTAATTAGACATTATTATCAACTATTGCTAAAATAAACTGTATTTCAAACAAGTTGTGGAATTTGTCACTACAACTCTCAAGTTACTTAGAGTATGAGTTGCATTATTAGAGCCCACATGTACCTTAAGGTGTTAACTGTATAATAAGAAGTTATATTGTCGTTAAAGCCTATAATGTGCTCATATAAGTTACATGTTTCATAACCTATGATATGCACTTTTACATACAAGCTATATTATCAAACGTTCCTGAAGTATGACCTGTATTATTACATCTTTTTATTGGTTAAAGTATGAACTGTAATAGTACAGGTCATTTGTTTTTGTGAAATAAGGAACTGTATTAACATAGGTCATATTGCCTTACTTAAAGTGTGATCTATATTATTACAAGCCACATATCCGATAACGGAAGCAGTATCTGTATTATTACAGGTCATATGTGTTTATTAAAAACGTTAAGCGGAATTGTATTTAGTAATAAAATTGCTTTTATTTGTTGGAAGAACGAACCGTATTGCAAGTATGAACAGCATTATTACAAGAGATAAACGTATCTTGTTATTATTATTATAAATTATAATCTCTGTTAAAAGTCCCTTGGTTAAACTATTGTATTAAATGCTACGTTTATCATTAAAATGTGAACCGTATTTTACAGCCACATTTACTAAGAGTCGTGTGTCATGCTTAAAATCTCAACAGCGTAATTAAAAGTCATTCTTAAAGTGTGAACGTTTTAATTACAAGTCACGTTAACTTATGGTTTTTATTCCTCATTGCAATTCTACCCAGTAGTAGAATCTAAGAGCCCACGACAATAGAATTTACACTGCACTTTCCTTTCTAAAATCTCGTGACGTCAAGAGACTCTACGTTCATCTACGTCACAACGTAAAAATATCCATTCTCAGGTTTTTAAATACAAGTACGTTTACTTAATGCCAGTATAGTAGATATTTCTATCACTAAATTCCAGTTTGTATTTGGTATGTAAGATCATAACATATGTTTCTTCAAAGCCTTTTTAAAAATCAAATTTTTCTTAAGACAAAACTTGTAAAGCTTTTTTATTACATATGTTTTGTGAATTTAGAAATTTAACAATACAAGCACATTGGACGTCTATGTATAATTGAACAGAACACGCATATTAAAAGTCAGTGTATAACTTAATAATAGGCATATATTACAAATCTATGTATAATGCAATAGTACACGCATATTAGAAATGTTGGCACAATTCAACAGTACGCCCTTTTTGTTTCTGCACAAAACTACTGAAAAATTTATTTGAATTTTCTTTTAAATTCCTCAGTTATAATGTAAACTATTAAATCTTAATAAACAAATTTGTTTCGGTTTATATTTTAAAACTTTATCGGTACCTTCTGAATTATAAATACTGCCAACTGTTTCGAATAAAATATAGTTTTTTCGGAGATTGGTTTTAGACACAGCTTATATTATCGTGCAAGTGTTCATGCTTGCATATATATTTGGGAGTTCGGGAACATGCCTTTCGAAGTAAATGGTGCATCTAACGCAAAAATTGTGGGTTCGATCCTCGCAGTGAGCGCAGCACACATAGCCCATCGTGTAACTTTGTGCTAAAAAGCAAACAAACAAAACAAAGATGCTTCGATAGAAGATCTCTAGATTAACACATAACGTGTAATAACATTCGATTAAAACGTTCAATAGTCACAGCTTCCGCCTGAGGGCTTTGAAAATTAATGAATATTCATGAAACCTCATGATTCGTGATGACGTCTGATCAAACCCAGACTATTGTGAAAGTGTTGAATATGCGTAATGAATGCAGTTTTCATTTAGGGAAACGTGAAATTAAGGTAGATTTAAAAATTATTATATTTTTTTTGTTTCTTTTCTCTGTCCATTGACCTAAATTAGATAATGTAGGTAAAACTAGTAAACAGTGGTAATTTATTCTAATGTCACGACATGTTGGATAAGAAATATTTAGTGTTTTATACATAGATAATTCATCAGTTCGTTCCTACAGCAACAACGAGGGTTCCTAGTTGTTGAATCAGTGCGTTCTAATCATATTCTATACAGTTAAAAGGGTAACGTGTGTGCGTACGTGGGAAGCTTTTTAAACTTCGCAAAAATTAAGTTAGGAGTACGGAAGTACGAATGACGTCACCATAAATCTAAGGGAGGAGTGGGTGTAGATAGTACCATGCTTTGGAAAATGAAAGGTACTTGTGGAATGGACAGCAATGTTTATATGTTAAGGTTTTTTGTGGGAATTTTTTCATTTATTTACAGAAACATGCCCATAGCTCGTTTAGAATGGGCTACAATATACTTCTATGTTTTACTATACATCAATCATCTACATGAAACGGAGATCCGGAGCAGTATGATATTGCTCCAGCTTGAGAAGAATAATGCGTCTTTAGTTATATGCTATAAAAAAACATTTGTTATTTATTTTTCCTTCCTTTTATATGTGGTCCTAACACAACCAAGCGTGTAAAAAAAAAGTCGTGCTGTTTTAGTGGGATGAATCTTGCTCATTCCATTCAATACCAGAAGCGAGAAATATTGTCCAATGTAACATGTTACAACGTTGCCGAATGGTCACTGGAAATGTCATAGCATTTACAAGTTGAGTATCCAGCCAATGAAAAGGGTGATTTATCATCCAGATAATACACATGGGTCAGATGCCACCGCTTGCACAAAAGTGGGGGTAAGATCAAGTTAGTTTCTTTTGGCCATGAAACCGAGTAGATCGGATCGCCCGTCAATCCTGTATAAGTGAGTAACATTTTCTCATTTACAATTCAGGACCAGTTGAACGTTTTTCACAACCGCTCCCTAGAACGAACTCGACTAAGTAGTCATGAATCGTCAAATGACAAATATGTTATTTAATACGGGGTTTGTTAGTAATTAACCCCAGCTTATGTTCATTCCGTTCGCTGCCGTTGGAGTTAACGTACTGTATCACAGTAACTGTATGTATTTTGCGTCTTAAGCTGTTACGACAGACACGCAAAGAACTGAACAAAATAGTGGATGAAATCACCCATTTTCTGTGTTAAATACGTAGAAGAATCCATCAGTAATTTGTGGCATGAACTGAAATATTCACAGTATTTGGGCCTAAGTTTTTTATATCACGTAGTTGTTACCAGGAACCTTGTAATTAACAAAATCATGGACTCCAAAGCAATTTTGGCGCATAAACAGTTCAGAAAAATTTGTTTCAAAAGCTGATGGTATACCCATCAGTCGTTTTAGGGTTAAGATGTTCTACATAAAGCTTGTTGGTTGTTCAAGCACAAAGCTATACAATTGAATATTTGCGTTGTGCCCTCTAGAGAGATCAAACCTAAATTTTACCATTGTAAGCCCTCAAGCTTACCGTTGAGCAACGTTGTAAGTATGGTATAAAACCCCTAAAGCAGTGAGGGAATGATGAGGAAACTCATCATACCTAAGACATGTGCTCAAAATTGTATTTGATTTCTCGTGATTTTTTATCACATACTTCCTAATTAGCTGATTAAGAATTTCATATCAGACGCATATATAACTGTACAGAAATGTAATAAAAAAATCGGCAGTCAAGCGTGATTTTCATCACACAGGAGAGCCTCCTTGCTTTGCCAGTTTGACATCTTACATCACAACAATATAATGCATAAATAGTCTCGAGCAGGTGATCAGTTCCTGTATTTAACGAGAGAGAGGTTCCTTGTTTTGTGTTGTTTCCCAACATTCTCCATGACTTTGATTTGATTGAGTATGTAAAGTGTTAATATTGCGGATTAGAGCTTCCAAAGAAAGGTGATAAGCCAAACACCGGTTTCAACACGAAAAAATTTATTCAACAATTTAAGTTAGTTTAAAATTTGGTTTCTGCGCAGATTGGCGATGTGGTATGTACTCATACCACATCACTTCTTTAGATTAACATAGCCTGAGCTGCAGAAGCCACTCAGACGCTAATATTTTTGCAAATGAAAAACAATTATTTGTTTAAAGCCTAGAGCTATTGTGTTGTTCTGCTAAAAGTGCCTATAGACGTTTTATCAAACATTAGAAACATATTCTTACAAATACATTGTTTTTATTATATGAATTGGGGGCAATTATTAAATTTAAAGCAAGTTGTCATGCATGAAGAGTTGAACTTTTATTTTTGAATTTATGAATAACATCAGTAACATTGTCAAATTAATTTTTATAGCGCGTGGTATTTATAATTAATCAAAAGTGTTTGTTTTATCACAAAACTACACATTGCTGTCTTCACCGTGGGAATCGAATACCCGAATACACGTTATAAACCCCCCAATTGTAACACTGAGCCACCGGGAGGCAGTTTAAATGTATGAATATATATATAGGAAATTGGGTTCTGTGCAATATGGAAAATGATCACAAACACGGGTTTTTAAGGCTTAGGAGATGATCTTACAAAAAATTACTTGCATAAGGACAAAGCTCATTGGTTATACAGAAAACGGTGGAAATGGAAATCATCAGAAAATATTTCTACCAAAATACAGCGGCTCTCTGCTCTCTCTCTATATATATAGTCATAGATGTTAGTTTGATTGATATCCAGTAACCTTTCTAGATCAGTATTTCTAAAGTGGCACATTTATTTACTGGAGGGCGAAGAACCATGCTTTTCGGATACTTCACATACATAAACGCAAGAAGTGATAGTTTGTTTGTTTGTTTTGAATTTCGCGCAAAGCTACACGAGGGCTATCTGCGCTAGCCGT
>NW_013669421.1:27728-30593 GCF_000517525.1 Limulus polyphemus
CCGTCACATTATAATGCCCCCACGGCTGAAAGGGCGAGCATGTTTGGTGTGACGGGGGATTCGAACCCGCGACCCGCAGATTGCGAGTCGAGTGCTCTAACCACCTGGCCATGCCGGGCCCAGAAGTGATAGTAAGTTGTTATAGTAGTTTTAATATCATCATCAAGGTTTAATTTGAATAATATTCATTCGAAGCGTTTATTGCTAGTTTTTATTATTTATTTTTCACACGAAATTCCGTATTTTATGATATCTAAATACTTATTGTGTTTAAATTACAAGGACCATATCAGTGTATTCAAATTAGAGTTTTTGATGTGACTTAATTAATTTTATCAGCAAAACTGTTTCAGTTAAATTAAAAGGATTTTATATTTTATTATTTAAAATTCACATAGTCAAGCATAAATATTCGAAAAATTAGTTAAGAGAAAATGACATAGCACAGAACAATAACATTTGACATCTTTGGTTTGATTATTTGGAGCTTTTTGACGCAAAGCAAACAAGCAGTATATACAAAAAGTAAAATACAGTAAAAGGTAAAAATAAATCAAATTAAAAACAAAACAAAGCCCAACAAATCAGGTAAAAAACCCACAAAAATATAAAAACACAGTCAAGCTGGACAGGGTCACCATTGCCAATGACACTTTCCAACGCCAGGGGTAAACCTCGAGAAAGTACATGCCTAAAATGGTGCCGCCGTTCGCAGTCATAACGACGGCATGAACGCAAGACATGGGCAATTGTGATTTGAGTGTCACAAAGGCCACACTTTGAGGGATCAGTTCCAGATAAAAGAAAACGATGAGTTAAAAGACTGTGACCAATGCGTACTCTACACAAGACAACTTCCTCTTCCCGATCCTTACGGAAACTAAACGGCCAAAGAATAACAAAAGATTTGATGTCTAACGTTTTTAATAACTGTTTTCATTCCTAAGATTGATGTTTTGATATTTCGAAAAATTAAAACTCAATTCTTAATAAAACGTTATAGGTTATATTGATTGTACATTTTTAATTTCAAAGTGTAGGTAACGAGTGACTTTCATTTTACGTGCAAATCTGCACAATGTGACCAGTGCAGGAATCTAATCTCTAATTTTAGGTTATAAGCTCCCAAGTTATTGTTGAGCTAATAGTGGAGGGAAAACTGTTAATAAGTGAATGGTTTAAAAGTAAATAGTATTTATGAGGAAAGAGAAATTCAGATAATATTGAAGTAATACAAGAAATGATTTTTTTATGGCAACTCTGGTTAAGTTTTTTGTACTTATCTAATTAAAGAAGAACGTGTCATGTGGGTTTTGGGTATCACTTTACTTTCAATAGAATGAAGAAAGTCTCTATTTCAAATGAAGTAGATATATTTGTTGGATCACTTAGTAGAGTTACATAAAAGATGAAATGTCTGTAGAGTTGCCTTTAGTAACGTTTAAAAGAAACAGTAAATTATTGACCTTGTTTTCTTAACTGCAAAACCTCAGTTTCTGCTTTTTCCAATTCAAAGTCGAGCAGAAATTATTTTTCTCAGATTATTTTCTTTAATCGAAAGCTCTGTTTTTCGTATTTGAAACCTTAACACACAAAATCTTAATGTACTCGCACTACATGTGTGTGTTAATCGCTGTATTTCATTATACATATATCAGTACCCCGTGTTTGACTCACAACTCGCTCTGTGTTCTTAGTGTACCACTCTAGTCTTAGTGAATTATAAAAGCTGTAATTTATTTTATACAGAGGGAACATTATTGTAGAATATATTTAGAAATTATATTCAAGTATAGTTTCATATGCAATACATCGACATGCAAGTTCGCAACAGTCTGTTTAGGATCAACACAGAGCACGTGACAAACAAGGTATAAAAGTGAATATGATGAGCTTCACGTGGTTCGCTAATGCTGGTGAGCCTGTATAGAATGATGTTCTACTGATACGTTGGTAGAAGTTAGCACAAAAATGTACATTCAATATTATCTAGCAAGTAAAGGGTGACAAGGAGTAGGGTTTCATTGTAGGAAATTACTACTTAACGTTCATAATATTTGAAATTTATATATGTAGCTATATGCAGGCCGTCAAGATTTGACTGGTAATACTTTTAGTTTCGTAGTGTTGTTATAAGTCTTAACATCTATGGGTTGATTAGTTCAACCGAATTTTGTGACCATTCTGGTCTGTTTAGAAGTTCACTGGTTTTAATAATGCTTGGAGACGGCTTGAATGGGTAATGAAGAAACTCTAATATAAGTTTAACATAACAGCAAATGTTTCGATAAGGTTTTGTCATCATCATTTGTCATTCACTGGTTTTATCCCCCCTCCTTTCTTTCTAGGCATCCTCCTTCCCACAACTGGCTACATACAGTGAAAGTTAGCGCAGATGTGCGCTACATCACTCACATTTGCTATTTTATTATTGTTATTTACATTTACAAAGTTAAGACGTCAATTGAGATTTAATCTGATAGACGATGTATTCATACATCTTTGTAGGTCTTATTATAACAAATACCTCCAAACCCAGTATACATTTTATGATTTCCTCCAATATAAGTTGTAACTTAGTGTTGTTACTATTGTCCTCCCTCCTTTTCATAATTTACATAATTACATATATATTCATATATGTGTGTGTGTTTAGTATATTAATGTTGACCTAGTGGTTGCTAGTTTTCTAACTGTTACCATCTGTCTAGTGGGAACTTCGGTGGGTGATATATCATAATATTGAAGTATTGTCATTGATAATACAGTTATATTTTTTCTTAATGCAACAAACTTTTTGTGCATTACCGAACCTGGAAATATTGATTGGGCCACTAGACTTAGTGGGCCCGGCATGGCCAGGTG
>NW_013669421.1:31518-39055 GCF_000517525.1 Limulus polyphemus
CTCCACGACAATACACGTCCACGTTTCATGCAACACAAGATTATGGAGTTGGGTTGGGAAGTTCTGCCCACTCACCATATTTTCCAGATATGGCACCATCAGATTACTATCTTTTTCGTTTGCTGCAACATCATCTTAATGGGAAAACGTATGCAAATGTGGAAGGTGTTAGAGAGGACATCGACATGTTTTTTGCTTCAAAGCCAAGTGATTTCTTTAATCAGGGCATTAACAACCTGATTGTAAGATGGAAAAGTATCATCGATAAGAATGGAGACTATTTCATTTAATAAATGTTTAGTTTTGATATAAGTTGTTCGGGTTTTCCATCTAAAAAAAGGTGACATTAATTTCTTGACGACCTAATATTTTCTGTTTGTGTTGTAATATCTACAAGTACAAAGGAGTTTAGCTATATAGTATGGTTTTATTTATATTCTGCTCGTACCGTAATATCTACATGTACCAAGGATTGCTATTCCTTAATATGGTTTTACAGATTTCCTGTTTGTCCCGCAATATCTTCAAGTACAAAGGATTGCTGCTATATAGTAGGGTTGTATATATTTCGTATATGTGCCATAATATTTAGAAGTACCATTGACTGTCACTATATAGTTTGGTTTATACATGTCCTGCTTGTGCCATAATATAGTTTGGTTTATATATTTCCTTCTTTGTGCCATAATATGTAGAAGTACCATTGATTGTCACTATATAGTTTGGTTTATACACTTCCTGCTTGTGCCATAATATTTAGAAGTACCATTGACTGTCACTATATAGTTTGGTTTATATACTTCCTGTTTGTGCCATAATATCTAGAAGTACTATTTCTTGTCGCTATATAGTGTAGTTTATCTATTTTCCTTTTGTACTGTATTATCTATAGTTACCCAAGACTTTACTGTATAGTGTTGCTTTATGTATTTGCTACTTATGCTGTGCCCCCAGTAGCACAGCGGTATGTCTGCGGACTTACAACGCTAGAATCCGGGTTTCGATACCCGTGGTGGGCAGAGCACAGATAGCCCATTGTGTAGTTTTGTGCTTAATTACAAACAAACACTTTATGTTGTGATATCTAGATGTACCATGGATTGTTGTTATTTAGTACACTTTTTATTTATTTTCTGCCTGTGTCTTAATATCTGCAAGTATCAAATATTGTTACAATATAGAATGGTTTTGTTCCTTTTATTTTTGTGCTGTAATACCTAATAGTAACAAGGATTACAACCACATAGTATGATTCTTTATATTTCCTGTTTGTTCCGTAATATCTCCGAGTACCAAGACTGTTGCTGTGTAGTATTGTTCTATACATTTCGTGTTTGTGCCGTATTATTTATAAGTAACAAGAATTGTTAATGTATAGTATTGTTCTATACATTTCGTGTTTGTGCCGTATTATTTATAAGTAACAAGGATTGTTAATGTATAGTATTGTTTTATATATATTTACTGTTTTGTATGTTTCGTTTTTGTGCCTGGCCGTTTAGCAAACCCGTATCATTCAGGTTTTATCAAAGAAAATCCGATTTATTGTGTTTTTCTCCAACACTTTAGAAAACATACAGGACATTATTACAGGAACGTTTGTTTTCTTACCTTCATTTAAACCTTAGGTCACGTTATGGGTAACAAATACTTCTATGTCCAGACAAGTAGGATGATAACCTGTCATTTAAAAAGTGCTCTAGATAGTAAACCAACCACTTAAAGAGCGCTCCAGATGATGAAAATGCCACTTATCTACTCTAATTTTGATCTGTATCATCACTTCATCATTCCGTGTAGGCTGATAATATACAATTGTATTCAATAGTTCTTTGACAGAGCACTTAATATAAATACGCTGGCCCACACTCACCCTTTACGCTAAGCTTTTTGACCCCAAAGATATCCTTTACATTTTATATTTTTCCCTTTGGCACGTTTTATTCTAATATTGCCTGTTACTTCGGTTCTGGACACGTAATGCAGATATGAAGTCAATATGCAAACACACAAACCCGGCATTGTTCGTGACTTTGAGGTACCGCATTCACCGATGTCTTCCTCAGCAGCTTGAAGGCTTTTCTTTGAAATCGCAAGAACAAAAATAATTTCAATGATTTGACTTTTATCGAAATGATGAGTTATTTCCATACTGATATTCAACTTCGAGGCACACAATTTTACAAGCAGCTTGAAATTGAAAGAATATATAAACTAGGAAAACGCAACGTCATAAAACAAAAACCTGTAGTAATTAGAATGTATTGATTCATTAGTTGAGCACTCTCGCTATTATCGTTACTTTCAGCCGTAATTCTAAAACATTTCACCAGCTTAGGATATTTAAGTTAGTCCTAAAACTATATACTCAAGTACTATAGATAACAATGCAAACGCAACGTCATAAAACAAAAACCTGTAGTAATTAGAATGTATTGATTCATTAGTTGAGCACTCTCGCTATTATCGTTACTTTCAGCCGTAATTCTAAAACATTTCACCAGCTTAGGATATTTAAGTTAGTCCTAAAACTATATACTCAAGTACTATAGATAACAATGCAAAATATTATTCATAACCGTATAACAGATAAGGGTGTGTATCTATCAATGTCGTCAATAAAACTAACCTTTAAGAATTTATTAAAATATATAATAACAGCCATTCTTACAGTAAACAAGTTCTGATTTTAACAATTACAACGTTCTGATCCATAGTATCAAGTCATCATCAAGTAAAAGTTACATTCAAAAAAGGCATATGAATTCCAAAGAACGTTTCAGACTCGTGAAGTTTGTAGGTAGTGTTAAATTAGGTTTTAATAACATGAGGTGTATAAATGATTACTATCAAATTACAAACAATTACCCCACTGAAAATAAAAACAACGGAGTCATCTACAAAATCAAATGCAACTCGTGTAAGCAATTTTGTATTGGAGAAACTAGGAGAGAAATGAACCTCACACTTAAGGAACACCTTAAAGGACTCAGATGTTTTTGAACAACTCAAAGAAACAAAACACATCACTGAAAACAACATCGAAATACTCCAAAGAGAACCAGACATCAACAAATGAAAAATAGCTGAAACACTACTGATAAAGTCATAAATATTCAAAGACCACAATTTTTCTACATTAATATTTTATCCACCTCATTTTAATGGAAAAAAAAACTAATTTAATGTCACATTAAAAATTTGTCCTCACCTTCACGAGTCTGGAACGTTCTCTGATATTTTGAAAGTACTTCTTACCTGATGATGACCTGATACTAGGGGTCAAAACGTTGTAATAATTAAAATCAGAACTTGTCTACTGTAAAAGTTGCTGTTATTACATTTTAGAATTAATCATTCGGTTCAATAGGTTCTTCATTAAACAATGGGATGTCAGGATATATTTGCATAATTATTTGGTATGAATTTCGGGCAAAGCTACACAAGGGATAGCCGTCCCTAATTTAGCAGTGAAAGACTAGAGGGAAGGCCAACTCTTAAGCTACTCTTCTTTTACCAACGAATAGTAGGATTGGCCGTCACATTATAACGCCCTCACGGCTGAAAGGGCGAGCATGTTTGATGAAACAGGGAATCGAACCCGCGACCCTCAGATTGCGAATCAAGCGCCCTAACCATCTGGCCGCTTAATTCTTATTTATCGAGCTGATTCAAAGGAAGTTAGTGTTTTCAGTTTTTTCTGTGTCAGAATTGATTGGATATAACTTTTTTTAAATGAGCTTTTTTTCTTTTTCGATTGCTAGCTACGCATGTCAGATTACTCTTTTGATTAATCAACCTAATGATAAGTGATTTTTTTTTCTAGTGGATACTGAGAGTGGGTTATAAGTCTGCAATTAATTTCAACTTTGTTGGTTGTTCGATAACGTTAGAATTTTTATTGAGTAAATTTTGATTTTGTAGTTGTAATTAATCCTGCTTTTAAAGAATGTCTGATACTAAAAAAAGTCGACTTTTTTGTGATGAAGCCATCAAACGGAGGATAACTTTATAGCACACAGAACGTCAATCCATGAATAAGGAACTCACTCTTATAAATACGACGATACGTCTAGGCCTTCGTTAACTGTGGTAAATAAAGGGGGTTTTCTAACAAAGTAAGTTCTTCAGGGCCAGTTAACACAAAAATTTAAAAAGTAAGTAATTAAAAAAGCTTGTTTAAATCACATTGTTATCTTATATTCCATTTTTTGTAGGATAGCTTTCAACCCTTTCAGTGGTCGTCATCAACCTTAAGAACAATGAAAGACTACTTAGATTTCAATGTAGAAAATAGCAACAGTGAACAAGGTATGAATCCATTGCTTAATATAATACTTTTATTTTTGTCTTTTTATTAGCCATACTAAATAAAGATGAATTTTTAGCATTGTTATTCTGTAACTTTGGTAAAAACTGTTAAATATAGCTTTATTAAATTACTAATCCATCATGTTGCTGTACAGAACAGACATGCAGAACATAAAACTTCCATGTGTAACATAAAATTGCCATTGGGAACACGTAGCTGCTATGTGGAGTACAAAGCTGCTATATAGAACACAAAACTACAATGCGGAACATTAAGTATCTATTAGGAAAACCAAGCTGCATTTGAAACACGAAGTTGTCATGTGAAATACAAAACTACAATTTGAACCACATAAACCTGACATTTGAAGCTAAAAGCTATCACTTAGAACACAAGTTTGGATAACAAAGTTGCCACATTGAATGCTCAGAATGTCTTTTCACTTTAAACACTGCCAGTGATATTCTCAAGTAATATGAATTTTCATATTAAGTCATTACATACTAGTCTAATGCAAAAAAGTAAAAACATGATAGAAGAAATCATGTTGAATTGTTCTTTCATAAAAAGTCATATGATGCAGGGAAGAATGTAGAATTTTGGCGCATGCATTTATTAAGCATGTTTGAATTAAGCTGAAGTACTTTTAATATTTTTCTTTTCAAATATATATTCCATAAAACGTCGATGCAACATCAAACAAAAAAACGTTTTCTTCAAAAGTGTTTAAAATTTTAAAATATACAGAAAAGTTTAATGGTGTTTTTTGATAATTGTCGGTAAATGTTTCTCATTAGTTAGTTACTTTGTTTATTGTTAAGCACAAAGCCACACAATAGGCTATTTGTACTCTGCCCATCACGAGTATCGAAACCCGGTTTTTAGCGGTATAAGCCCTTAGACTGGCCGCTGCACCACTAGAGGGCTTCTCATTAATTAATTCGAGGTATAGTACTTAACTAGGCAAATGCACGCTAAGTGTCAATAAAACGTTTTAAAGGTTCTTGTAATCTGTATGATTGTTATTATTATATTCTTATAAGAGAGAAAACCTCTTGTCATCACAATGAAAAATATTATTTAAAAGTAGATTTTTTTTTTTCGGCGTATGTATACCATTATATTTCAACAGAATTAGTTTACAAGTCAAGCATAGACCTTTCCGGACAAATGTTATGTTCGGAAACTATTCATCCTGGCTGTTGGTAATGCAAAACCACAATATGCGTTACTTAATGAAACATCTTAAACCTTGATATGAGGATTGTTATACAGTTCTTTGTTCTTTAAAATATTATTTCTTTACTTATTCTAATTTCTTTTAATTTCACTTTGAATTAATCCTGAATTGAACTTATGCTACTTCTTTATTGCAATTAACCACCCTGACGGATAACCAGGGTCAGATTTAGAACCTTTAAGTCCCCATGCAATACTGCTATGCTGGAAGCCCCTCCCAGGGTTATTCAAAAGTGAGGCGCTCACACAATTGAATGTGTTACATCCCATCTAAATCCGTTCCTGCGGATAACGGTTCTACCAACAATTTGCTAAATCAAAATTGTGTAACATTTGAGCTACAAA
Source organism: Limulus polyphemus (assembly GCF_000517525.1). NCBI lineage: Eukaryota > Metazoa > Arthropoda > Merostomata > Xiphosura > Limulidae > Limulus > Limulus polyphemus. The sequence goes on from NW_013669421.1 coordinate 37,415, forward strand.
AGCAATGAGGCTTAGTATAAAAGCTTACTAAATAGTTTGAGTAAGTTAGCCTTATCACTAGTCAAAATATATTGACCAACAGGTACCGATCAAGTTGCGAATCTGCTTTGTGGTTTATAATTTGGAGGCACAATAAGAGGGTTAGCAACTCTGTAAAGCACCATCTTTATGTTGACTGTAGCATTGTTAAAAAGAATATAATTATACATTTCTTATTACAGTTTCGGAGTACTTTAGTTTATAATCAATGAAGACATTGTCAAGTGATATTTCGTTTTGTTGATTTAGAACGTGTTCAGAGATATGATACTGATTCAGCTGCACAAAACATGGTCACGTGTTTTAACTACGTATTAGATATGAAAGGACGGTCAGACATCAGAAAAATTCCTGTTTTAAACAACAATATCAAAAAATACACATTCTCTATCAAAAATACGAAGATAAAGATAGAGAAACCGGTGTTATAGAGACATGTGAAGTAGGGCCGAGCGTGGCCAAATGGTTAGCGTGTCGGGCTGTGAATCTAAGGTTTCCTGGTTCACGCCCCATTACCACTACAAAATAATAAAAAATCACGCTTCGCACTTTGAGTTACGGTAACATTCCACTGTTTGGTTTCCGAAGAATAGGCCTAGAATTGGAGATGGACGGTGGTAAGTATGTGTTTTTCCTCTAGGTTATAGCCCTCTAAATAAAAAAACAAAAAAAAACAAAATATTTTGAAGTATTTGGAGAATAAAGAATGGTTACGAGGGAAACTACTGTACAAATAAATATGTATGGAGTTTTTTTTTTATTCCTTTTTAACTCATGGCCATATAACCTAAACTGAATTATATATCTAAATTATTATTCGTTATTATACAGCGGCCACTGTGTGATGATTATATTACAGATTTATTTTCACTAATGGTAAAATCGAAAATATAATTTGTGATGTAGGAACTTAATGCATCTTTAATTTAAAAACAAAACATCAATATTATACACACATCACCGTTATAAGAGGCCTAACGCCCTCCCTTGGCACAGCGGTACGTCTGCGGACTTACAACGCTAGAAACCAGGTTTCGATACCCGTGGTGGGCAGAGCACAGATAGCCCTTGTGTAGCTTTGTGCATAATTAAAAACAAAAAACAAACAAAGAGGCCTAACTCTATTTCTTTGCTGATCCAAGCTGTGTTGATGAGGCTTGAATAAGCGAAACTGCAATCCAGAGCATTTGGTACGTACATCACCAGATATATTTTCGATTTTATCTTTAGTGAAAAGAAAAATCTGTAATATGACATGTACAGATCAATGTTTATTGAAATGGTACGAAGTGCCTTTGCTTATCAATGACAGCTCCTCAACTAAACGTGTTATTTTTAAAAATATTCTACAATAAATTTAGTAACATATCATTAATTTTGCAGCTGAATAACTAGTATTAATAATAGTCAGTAATACGTACATTCATATAAGAAAACATACATCAAAGTGTTAAGACCTAGTGAGGCCTTTTGATTAACGTGCTGGCCCGTGGATATGAGATTCTTTAATTCGCACCCAATTTCTGGCAAAAAAATAAAAAAACGTTAGGCGCTCCGAACTTTGGGACCGGGTGAGGGTTAAGTACTCATTATTCGATTAGA
>NW_013669421.1:39076-42114 GCF_000517525.1 Limulus polyphemus
AGCCCATTGTGTAGCTTTGTGCTAAATTACAACAATCGATTAGAGTAGTAGAGACGTTGGTGGTGGATGGTATTGAATAGCTTCCTCCCTTTAGTCTATCACTTTAAAATAAGGAACGACTAGCGCAGGTAGCCCTCTCGTAGTCAACTGTTTGGCTGCTCTTGACTTACCGAACAATGGCCTTTGACTGTCACTCTTATAACGTAACTACGACCCCAAAGTGCAGATCGCATTTATGTGGCAACGGGACACGCATCTGTGGATTCTCAGTTCCAGCATGTTAACAACTAGGCCACGATGGTTAGAAGTATCCCAACTTCTATGCTTAAAACATAATATATCATTTTATAGTTAAATAATAAGAGTAAGAGTAACGATTTAATGGAACCACTCTTACGTGTTACACATGTTAGTTTTGGAAATGAATAATTACATATACTTTTATTCCAAGGTTGTTACATCTTAGAAATTATTTTCAAAATATGTTCCATGCAGCTGTCTTTTTTTTTTTCTTTACTATTCGGACATTTAATGATTATATACTGGTAAAGCACAAAGGCACTATTTATAATACAAAACTGTCATATAATGATACATGTAGTTCTAATAATTTAAAAACTTATTTGTTTGTAGTTAAGCATAAAGCTGTCATGTGGTGATAGGTCTAATAATTTGAAAAACGTATTTGTTTGTTTGTAGTTAAGCACAAAGCTGCACAGTGGGTTTTATCTGTTCTGTGATAATAAATGAAATTCCCGGTTGTTAGAAACTGTTGAGTGTTCAAAACTGTATCAAACGGACTGAACTTCGTTCGTATTTTTCTGAAACAGAAAACATAAAATTATCGTATTGGTAAAAAATAATAATCATTAGTATACATCATATGTAATAATGCTTCTTGTCTGAGAATTGAATCCTGCCAACCTATATATATATATATATATATAAGCACACAAATAAATTAATACATTTTAAAAATATTATACAGCTTGTGGTATATTTCCCGTTACATATATGTTCCTCGGTTGGTTCAATGGTAAGTTTGCAAGCTTAAAATGCTAGATTTCGAAGATAGATCCCGAATAATTATTATTATTAGCCTATTACTTGAATTTCGGACTAACTTAATTCAAGTTGGCCAAACTTCTAGAGATATTAATGGGATTATGCCAGGAAACGTTGTTAACAACGAAAGTACCCAACTGATAGATTAATGCATTCTAAATATTATATCAGTGGTAAGCTTGAAGGCTTTTAACGTTAAAATTCTGGGTTAATGTCTGTCTATCTATTTTGTTATTGTTAATTTGTTATGTTACTTTGCATGTAATATTGTTGATAAAAGAAATTAAGACAACATGTAGTGCTCAATACTCATCTTCCTTTATTGAATCATATAATTTTTAGCAAAAATACTTTATTACAAATTCTGATTTTTTCTGTACAAAAGATTTATAAAGTATAGTGAAAGCTTGACAAAATTCGTAAAGATACGTAAATCGTATCGTATCGGACGATGTATTGATAGAATTGTATCGCTGTATTGCCACGTCTTTAGTAACTACCTGGCCATGTCAGGCCGTAATATTAGCAAACTAATGCAATTTATGTGTCCCTATAGCGCAGTGGATAGCGCGTTGGATTTCTAATCCAAAGGTACCGTGTTCGTTCCCCGGCAGGGATGCCACCACCATTGCCTGGTCCCCAAGTCCAGGATGAGAAAGGAGGAGGGTTGGGCGCGGGACTAGCAACTCCGCCCCATGAAAACCAACCTGCTAAAAAATTACTGCAACAACAACTTCCGTCGGCGAGGTGTTGTTGGGGCCCTATGTTCCAGTGGGATTATTATTATTGCAATTTATTAAGAACAGTATACCTAAGTTATCAGTGACGTAAGTATAAACAATGCAATATCAGTTACGACTGAATTTAACGTTTATCTCTCAGTGGTGTTAAAATTTATAGTGTGTTACTTCACATTTCTTCAAATCAATACATGTTTTTTAAGAATATTATATAGAATCTAATAGGTATATGCTTTAACCCTTACGTGCTAGGTTAAATATCGTCATTGTATCAACGTTTTCGTCGAAAAATAATACAGTATTAGGCATCGTGACGTCATTATAGTACTCATTCTACTTAAACTTCATCATTCAGTTCTGTCCTGACGTCACGTACGTGAATCGTTATTATCATCTATGAAGTCAGGCAATTGTAATAATGTTTACAAATATTGAAAAATGTTTGAGAAAATATAAATAGTACAGGTTTTTATAGAACGAGTTATCTGATAAGAACAATGCTTGAAATATCTACTCCTTCAACTTTTCCACAATAACTTCAAATTTAATTTCAAAAGTGGCTGGTATTCATCTGAGAAACCTTTGTTTAGAACAGCGGCTCTTAACCTGTGATATGTGTACCTCTGTGGGAATTCGGATACCGTTCTGGGGGCACACGAGAACCTTTGAAAAACATAAAAAATAAAATAAACCCCACGCTTCAAAATTGAAAAGCAGTCTCGCTATCAACATATTCCATTATTAAAGCATTCAATGATCGCATATTGTTGACTCACCGTTGAACGATGCCCCCCCCCCCCAGTGGCACAGCGGTACGTCTGCGGACTTACAACGGTAGCATCCGGGTTTCGATACCCGTGGTGGGCAGAGCACAGATAGCCCATTGTGTGGCTTTGTGCTAAATTACAAACAAACCGTGGAATGATCTGATTTAACATTTTATCAGTATAAACCACTCTTCAGTTGTTGTTACTGTTTTTTACAGATTATATGCGTCAGGGGTATGGCACTGGTACAAATGTCGTCGGGGGGGGGGTATGTGGCATAAAAAATTCCTTCAGTGTCAAGCTTGCGACATCCCATGAACAAAGTGGTGATAATTCGGAAAGATACCAAACCTTAGCTTGCAGAAAAATGACAGCCCTTCATCAAAGGACTGTTTATTACATAGTTAGTGGCTTTATTGATTTTTAAGTTCATTTTCAATTACTCGAAACTTGTGTATATATACAC
>NW_013669421.1:43083-53295 GCF_000517525.1 Limulus polyphemus
AATTATGTTTGAAATTATGAACATTGCTCAACATCATGAAAATTAAACCTTATTTTCAGTAAGCAATCCTGAAAAATATTTGGGGGTGCTTAACTTTTTTCCAGGTGTATATATACATTTCATTACGAACAAACGAATTCTTCGTTCAGGTGAATAGAGGTCTTAAACTTTATATATAATAATTATATTTTTATTTTATTACTCTGTTTCTTCCGAATTTCATTTCAATGTAAATTAAACAAATAAATATTAGAATTAAAATAAATAAAACTTACATGCCAATACATTTCGAAACTGACAGTAATTATGATTATAGAGTATAAAAATCAATTAAATAGTTGCTCTCAATCGAACACTCTAATAAACAATTTTAAATGTTTAAAACCTGAAATTAAGTTATTGTTATGAACGGCTCATTCTATGTAAGTACCAATCTTCAAGCCCCCCAGGAGCACAGTGGTATGTCTGCGGACTTATACAGTTAGAAACCGGGTTTCGATACCCGTGGTGGGCAGAGCACAGATAGCCCTTTGTGTAGCTTTATGCTTAACAACAACCAATCTTGAAATAAATATGTTAAAACAAGTTTTACAGTTCTTAAACCCTCTTGATCACCTGTTTCTGGGCCCACCTCAAAATATTTTGAAAAACCTTTTCTTCGTCTATGTTATATAGGATTCAAGAGACTACATGCAAACTTTCAAGTCGCTTTTGTAAAAAACGTTGTGGAAGGGGTACAAAAATTAAGTAAAGACAGAAAATAAAAACGATATATATATATAATATATAATATGTAAATAAGAGTGGAACTTAAAATCGAAGATTGCTTGGGTTTGAAAGATAATCAGCGAGAATTACAAACATTAGCAACCTTCTTAAAGTGCTTCGTAACTTCGTAATGACGCGAAAATTTACATCTATAGGAATGATCTATGTGAATAACAAGACCAACCAGGTTAAGTGTGTTATTTTGGGGTCGAGATCCTGAACTTAAACAGATTCCGCTGTGTGAAGCCTGGTGGTTAGAACACTCAACTCACAGCCTGCTGGTCGCGGGATCGAAACTCGTCGCAGAATATAATCGCATTTTTAGCCGCATGGGCGGTATAATGTCACAGCAAATCCCACTATTAGTTTATAAAGAGTAGTGCAAGAGTTGGCGGTGGGTGTTGTTGACTAACTGCTTTTCCCCTAGCCTATCACTTCAAAATTAGAGACAGCTAGTTCAGATAACACTCGCAAATTCAACAAACAAACATATTATTCTGTGTAGAGTTAGTCGTGTCCGTTTCACTACCGTTGCTAGTGTGTTCTAAAATTCAGTCTGATAGGTCTGTATGTTTCACCTGTATATGTGTGTATGAGAACTTGAACGTGCAATTAAGTAAGTATATATTATTTTGTTGCACATTTACTCGTATTTTACAGTTTATCTAGCAGATGATTATGAAGATAAAGATGAATTTACAAATATATTTTTCAGTCTGGTCCTGACGTTTCAGTCAGTTCATAATATTGATATTATTAGGGTTTAGATCCCTACATATAATACTGGACTGTACAGAGTTATCGGACACTTTAAACCAGGATTGTGAGATAAATAAATGCAGATTTTTTTGTGTATTGCTGGCTTGGGAGTAAAAAAATAGCAAAAAACAAAAGAGGTCAGATGTTATTTTTTGCTCTCTTGCTAATGTTACTGATATATTATCCTGAAGGTTCTGCAACTTTAAACTGACGTATATACCAGACTTGATCAGAGATAGAGTTGCACCATCAACATTAAACAGGGAAGTATTCGGGAGATACTACTATACAATATAGAGAGGAGAGTTAAAAATAACATTTCCCCAAAAATAGTGGGTAGACAATCACACAGTATGTTTTTTGTTGTTTCATAGCACAAAGCTACACAATGGGCTAGCTATGCCCTGTTCACCGCGGAGAATCGAACATGGATTTTAGCGTTCTGACTCCGTAAAGTTACCACTGACTCACCAGGTGGTCCTAACAGTGTATTTTAATTTTTAAATGTTACGTTTCTGCTCGTTTCAGGCGAGGGGTAGATTGGTAATGTTTTTTCGTTATTGTTTCTTAGTTCTAATATTTAGAATTTGATTATTAGGAATACCAGTTATACATGTAAGCGATGGGATGTTTTGCAGCAGAATGATGTACCGAATCAGTTTGGACAAAAATTTCAAGATTAGGACTGTTACGACTTATTTCAGAGAGGCTAATTTAAGACCAACGGGATTCTATTGTTTTGATAACTATTTATATTAAAAAGGTAAGGCTTCTATAGATTAAGGAACAATGAAAATTCCGTTTAATGCTTTTTATTTTATTTTCTGTATTCGGACTTCGTCACTAAACGGTTGTTCGGAGTATAGAGATACACTTCTTGGGAGTAAAAATATAATTATTTCCAACTTGAGTTCTTAAGAGTTACTTACCTGAAAGAGGGATTTTCTTGTATTATGACGTTGTATACAAACTACTACTTACAGGTAAGTTGAAGGTAAATGCATAATTTTAGCACCTTTTTACTGCATCGCTAGTGATTTTATTAGAACCGAGAAACAAACCCTGACAGTTTTTGTATTAAATTTATGAAAAATAAGAAATCAGTTGTTTTCTTTTAAAACTTTATTAAACAAAATAAAACAAAAATATCATGATGCGTAAGTGAATTCATTATCACCTGTAGTGGCTTTCACAACAGATTAAAATATTTACTGTTTTAAGTTCTGATGACATAAGTATTCATGCTCAAACAGCTGCGCTTTTAAGTAAAAGTTGTAATGATGATCAACAAATAAAGATGAACTTCCTTAGATACGGGTTTGGAATACAATTTTCCTGTAATTACTGGATAAATTATACGCCTCTTTCAAGTGATGCCGAACCTGGTCTTGGATGAGATACTGTGTTGTTTTACAGGATAATTTACAAATCTTAATGTAAGTATTTAAAACAAAATATACACGTTATATAAAATTACTTCACTATAGGGAAGATTGTGTCGCAAGTCTGTTCTCAAATAAACAAAAGGTAAGTAAATGCAATCTTGAAACTAGCACAAAGTGGTGTTTGAATTCCGTTAGGTTTTTCTACGAAAGAAAATAAGAAGACATACGAAGTACAGTTCTGAACATTGTATTTCTTTTCTAAAGATAACTAGAAAGTTACTATATATATAAATGACATACGAAGTACAGTTCTGAACATTGTATTTCTTTTCTAAAGATAATTTATATATATAGTAACTTTCTAGAATCTCTCAATGGTATAGTAATGAATGGTTCAATTATGGGTGTTTTCTTTCATTTTTATTTCTTACTCAAATTGCTTCAAATGTCTAAATATCTTATTTCGTTAAACTACTGGGTGGCCTAAAAGTAATACACTGTAAAATGTATAGCGTATATATATATATATATAATAAGCATTAAAAAGTTTGTAGTAAAGAATCCATCATTAGTTCCAGTCGTCACATTAAAGGATATTGTCTGTGGTAATAGCTCCCAAATGCGTTAGGGATATCCCATCTACCAGACAAAATCCAAACGCTGTTAAACTGGCTGCATACATTGAAAGGCAGTAGGAGTTGAGACGTTGTGGATGTAAGCACTCAACTCCATACCCTTAATTGATTTTACATGATTACTGGATAGTTTAACATCAGCATTTGGATTTTGTCTGGTAGATGGGATATCCCCCAACACAGTTTGGGAGCTATTACCACAGATAATATCCTTTAAGGTGACGACTGGGATTTACAATTGACTCTTTACTAAAAAGCTCGTATTGCATATTTTATATTAAGCTCATTATTGTTTTATATTGCTGATTTAAATCACCTATTAACAATTCATGTAATTGATAGTATTAAAGCTATTTACTTCATTATTTATATACAAGCTGAAATACCCGTCAACTGATGTGGAATGACTTATCTTAATTAAAACAATGTAGGTTTAACAACAATTATATATTTCAAAGTAATAACTTAAACATAAACTTTATCTCAAATTTTTGAAATTATAACAAAGGTTCTTCATAAACAACATTTGATTTCCAACTACCAACAAATAAAGATACTTCCAGTATGGAGTGTCATATAAAGAGGGTTAAGCTAGTCAAAAGTAATTTAGCATTAACCACTGGTTTGACATGCTTACTTTTACAATTGAAAAACCGAGTACTCTTGTGGAAAATCACATGATTATTTTATGTAACAATAATGTTTCTAAGAAATAGCTCCTTGGTGGCTTAGCGGTAATTCTGAGGGCGTATAGCGCTAAATATCGGATTTCGATACTCGCTGTTGGTAGAGCAGAGAGAGTCCATTGTGTAGTTTTGTGCTTAAGGAAAAACAAACAAACAATAAATTTAACAAATAATTTTATTGTGTTGATCCTTCGTAGAAGGTTCACTGAGTCGTCATGTACGCAGATTGAAATGTGTCCAAACAGCTGGATGAAGCCTGTTGCATTTCCAAAATGACTAACGTTATTGCTGTTGTGTGAATTATTTCCTACAGCTTCAAGTGAATTTCATTGTTTCTTTATGTGTAAGGGTGAATTAGTTTGAATACTTAAATTTCTTGTAGTGTTTTGCGTTGATTAAGTTTCTCCTTAAATGGGACTGTTTCATATTTTACCGATTTTTTTTATTCGAAGACAAAATTAGGAATCACATTAATGAGAATTAATTAAGTCACTTTATCGGTGAGTTCACATACATCATAAACTAAGTTATTGTAACTAGGTTGCCGAGCATCAGAGTAACATATATTACGTAGGCAATAAAGTAAATTATTTTAACTTATAGCTGTGTATGTGTCTTAACGTATTAGGTCTGTTTAAACGTAACTGGTTTATAGTGATTCGTATGCGCTTCAACATTTCTAAGCAAATGTTCATAAATATTTATGTGCCTATTAGGCCTGTGGAGAAAACTCCCTCCGCACTTTAGTGCCGTGGGTACGATATAGGAGTGACGGTCAAATCACACTATTGGTCAGACAGTAGTAGCTCATGGGTGCTATTGACTAACTGATTTCCTCCTAATCTGTTAGTTCAAAATTAGAGGTTATTCGTAGTTAGAACTTGTGTAGCTTTGCGGAAAATTTTGAAAGAATTAATGTGCTCTTATAATGAACAAATTTATAGTAAAAAAGAAACCTTAATTAATGTATGATTCAGCTTATTTGATAAGAAGCTTGAACACGTTCCTTGTGAAGCTTCAGGTATGTTAACTTATTTTTACTTTTTTAATATAGTTTTACCTTTTACAATATTTTTCTATCTAAGTTGTGTTTTTAGTAAGAAAACATAAACATCAATAATAATTATGTAAGTTTATGTATTTTTGTGGCTTAGGTCTCATTTTAGAACAAAACTATAGATTACCTTATATATACAGAGAGAGACATAAAATAGGTTTTATAATTTAATAAATAATGCCTTATGCACTGTAGAAGTAACTGGCAAGGGTAAAGTGTATTTTAAGAATAGACAGAATTCGCTTCATTCACTGATGATGTATTTAACATGCAGTGCAATCCATAAAATAAATTGTATTTTTCCCTAATTTGTTAACCCTTAATCTCTTTGATTCATTTGAACAGTTAGCAGAGATTCTATTCTTATTGTTAGAGTATTTCATTAGTACAGTATAGTTTTGGGTGTTTTAACATATAATGAAAGCTTGTTTTAAGTGATTTATCACTTAGATTCTTCATTGGTTTAACAGTAAGGATACTTTGTTTTGCTTGGTTTAACACTAAGAGGAGTCTGTTTTGGTTTATTTAACAACTGGGTGAAGCACAATTCGATTGTTTGAAGAATAAATAAAGTCTGTTTTTACTGATTTATAAATAAAGGGAATCTGGATTTGTTGATGTAACAATAAGAAAAACCAGTTTCTGATTGATTTGTAAGTTTAGAGAATCTGTTTCGTTTAGTGTAACGTTAACGAAAATTATGTTTTTGATTCGTTGGTGTTACCATGAGGAAAATCTTTTTTAATCGGTTTAACAGTAAAGAGAATTTCCTTTGATTGGTTTATCAGTAACAAGAGTAAGTTTTCTTGGTTGATATAAAAACATGGATTAACGGGTTGGATTGGTTTAATGCTAAAAAGAAACCGTTTTGTTTATCCTTACAACTAAGAATAATGCATTTTTATTGATTTGAATATAAAAGAGAATCCGCATTGAATATTTTAACGTGAAAGCGAATCCGTTTTGGTATAATTCAGGACTTTTCTTTCGGGTTATCTTGAAGAAAACTCAGTATATTTTATGGTTTGCTCTCGAATTAAACCACCGTAAACTTGGATGTAGGAAAACTTAATATATATATTTTGGTATACTCTAGAATTAAATTACCCTCATTTCATTTATAGAAAAACTCAGTATATTTCATGGTATATTCTAGAATTAAATTACCTTCACCTCAGTTGTAGAAAACTCAACATATTTGTGGTTGGCTCTAGAATTAAATTGCTCTCACTTCACTTGTTTAACTTGAAGCAGAAGTTACCAATAATTGTTTATAATTGCATTTATTAGAAGTGAAAAATTACAAAATGGAGAAACCCCTTCCTGTGATGGAAACGTATGCGCAAGTGTAGGAAATGCTTTCCAGAAAAATCGTTGAAGGGATATTAAGGTGGGCTGGTATATATGTCAACTTAAACTTATAAACACTTTCTTTGGTCTAAGAGTGCGTTCCAGTGCGTAAATGGACTCGCTGTGTTCTCCAAGTAGCCAAATCTACAACGACAATTTGTGATAAGAAAAACCACGCATGCGTAGATTCGCAGCGGCATTGCATATGTTTAGTTAGAAAAAGAAAAGTTATGGTACGAAAAAAAAACCAACAAAGATGTGGTTTAGATTAAAAGTTTGATAGTTATATAGTGAGGACGAACATTTTGATAAAAACAATTCTTATGAAAGGCAATTTTATCATTTCTTTTCAATATTAATACACTTTCAGGGCAAGCTCATATTCAAAATGGCGCCTTCTTAAAATCTGCTTGTTCTATGGGAGCTACATTTCATTAAAGGCACAATGAAAATTATAAATTTATACAGAAAAGCTCGGGATTTTTCAAAAACTTTCACAGAAGATGTTAAATTTTGTGTTTCCGGATTTTATCCTGTTCAAATCCGGTAATGCACATGCGCGTGACATAAATGAGACTAAAAGTTCAGTATTTAAGAAAGTGCGGGACTCCTCAATAGCAGCGGAAATTGAAATTCTTTTAAACAGGGTTAGAGTAAATTAATCTATGAGACTTTCTTTTTGTAATTTTTATTGGCTATATTTTTGTGCGCCAGTAATATCAAACGTGGGGCGCCCGTATACCCGATTCGATTATATTACTCATCAGGATCTCTACCAGTTTACCCTCAAATTGAGATTCTTTGAGGCAGATTAAAGTAAATTTATCTATGAGACTTCGGGTGTGATCAAATACATCAATCGAAAGGGTTTGACCTCCTGAGTCCAAATCGGTCAAGGGATGACGGAGCTATGAGCTAAAATGTTTGTACTTAAAAACTCAGAGCCATTTTATGATTCGCTCTGCCGCGGCTAAAAAAGAATAACAAAAACCTACAACCAATCAAATAAGCATACTATATTTCCTTCACTTCCTTTGAGTAGATTGGCCAAATCAGTTCATTATCGTCCTGTTGTATTTAAAGTTGAAATTAACGGGGATAGAATTTGGCAAATAGTGGTGATAAATTCATATCAGTATTATATCTAACGGCTGATTTCAGATCGTTGAAATTTCAGGGGCTATTATGATAGGCATTCTCTTTATAGAAATATCACAGCCAAATATCTGTTGGTGAAGTGTTTGGAGATCTAACCGGTCAGGAAGCAGCCGTTTATTTTCTCTTTGGAAATGCATTTTGACCACAGTAAAAACTATCATTCATTTGAAATTACAATCATGTAATACTCACACGATCTAGTTAGAGCGCTCGACTCGCAATCTGCGGGTCGATGGTTCGAATCCCCGTCCCACCAAATTTGCTGTCCTTTCAGCCATAAGTACTTTATAATGTGATGTCCAATCCTTCTGTTCGTTTCTAAGAGAATAGCCCAAGAGTTGGCGGTGGGTGGTGATGACTAGCTGTCTTCCCTCTAGTTTTTCACTGCTAAATTAGGGACGGCTAGCTCAGATAACCCTCGTGTAGCTTTGCGCGAAATTCAAAACACACCATACCAGTCACATGATTCTACACGCGTATTTCATTTAAATCTCCAATATCATATTGTTGAGCGAGAAAGAAATGTTATAAATAAAAGCAGTGCTAGATTGCGACAAATAGCGCTTTAGGTATACAGTATGATTTTGAAACATCGTGTTCAGACTGTCCTGAATAACGCTTGTTATTCTAAATGTGCCACCAAGTCGAGAGTTTTTTTACATAAAACTGTATTTTAAATATGGACTATACTTTCTTTCCAATATTTCAGTAGCTCATATGATTTAAGTTACTTTACACGTTAGGCTTAATATCACTGTAGATTATTCGAATTTTAAAAGCAGATTGATAACAATATACTTTCTTTAATAGAAACATGTTGTGATATAGAAAAGGTCGTTTTAATGTTTTCGGATGTCGTGACATTGTTTATTCGCGTGCTCTGAATAACAGCTCATATTTCTTTTTTTAATGGTTGTTTCGTTCTTGTAGTGTCGTGTTGGCAATATTTCAAGTAAAAGCATCTAGTTTAATAAACATATAGTATGTATGCGATACACGTAGGTCAATATCTATAGTATGTATGCGATACACGTAGGTCAACATCTATAGTATGTATGCGATACATGTAGGTCAACATCAAAGTTTACTTCGCTCCATCATTCTAGATGGTTTATATGTTCGTTTTGTCGTATTTCTCACAGTAAGATTAACCGTCACATTATAACGCCCTCATGACTGAAAGGGCGAGCAAGTTCGGTGACGGGATATTGAGCCCGCGACCCGCAAATTGCGAGTCGAGCATCTTAACCACAAGGCTATACAAGACACACTCTAAGGGGAAGTAAATTTGTTGAAAAGTAATTTTTTGTAGGTATTTTATAATGGCGATTTTAGATTAAAATAATGTCATGTTCTGTTTATGCTAGCAACTAATGTGTCAACAGATATGCACACAATAAAAATAGTTCAAAATAATTACTCATTTTCAAGGTGTCTTTATTAACGTAATTGAATGTCAATCTCCACTACATTTCTGTGACAGACATCACTCTGAGAATAAGAATAACTTTAATTACACGTTACGTGTTGCACGCTACTTCCGACGAGATCTTTCAGTCACATTAATATAAACAGCGTTTCAACTAAGGCTTCCCTATATGCTCTCAACTCAGCTAGCTAACCTGTCGAGCTCTGGTATTGAGCGAAGGCAGGTGCGTGCAGTATGCAAAATGTGCAGTTGAAATGCTACTAGACGCTCTACTTACTGAAAACCTGTGAAATAAGATGTGGTATCAGTCAGGTGACTGATTAACATATGCTTCGTCAAGGGCACCAGGCTCCCAGAACATTTGGGGTGAGGATGAGATATCCAGTAGTGTTTACTGATACACTAATATATGTAAATACACTTCCTAGGTTATATACAGTCATGCACGTGTAATACAGTAGTTGCATGTGTTTATACAAAATGATAGGTCGCACAATAGTAGCTGTCATCATAGTAGTCCAAAAATCATTCCATTTGTGTGTACACTTATGTATGCATAATACACAAAAATATGTATAGTAAAAGTAACACAATATGTATAGTACCTTTAACACAACATGTATATTAGAACATAAAATACAGCCAGTTCATCCATTATGCGCAGTGAAAGCATTATGTAAAGGACACGTGAAAAACTCTCCATCGACATTCAATAGCAAAGTGATTCAAGAAACTACATGTATAACATCGATTTCACTCGTGCTGACTTCACGGACAGCACCACCATGTCACTGAGACGTGCTCTGACCTGGTGCTACAGAGGCTTCAATAAGCTCGCAAAAACAAAATGTGACTTATAAGAGTTAAAATCCAGCGATAAAGACAGTCCAAATTTAGATACATCTCTATGAACCCATCCTTTACTATATGCAACTAAATCTGATGGATGTATTTCAGTTTGAGAGGCTAATCAACGTGATCGATC
>NW_013669421.1:54262-56353 GCF_000517525.1 Limulus polyphemus
ATGATTTTATCATTTTATACGAAAACATTTAATCCTTTTTGGTTAAAATTTAATTTAAGTTTCACATTCGAGAATGCACAAACCTAGTGCGAGGCACGATGCGCGAGAAAGGCTCCATCTAGCGTATTTTACCGGTTTCATCATATTGATTTTCACATGGATGAGTTTTATTATGAATTTGATCGTTGATAAAGTCATAATTGAAAAAGTGCAAATTGTGTATATAACACACCCTAGCTAATGTTATACTGTATGTTTAACTATCCTCAATTTGATTGACGTTGATCTTTGATCCACGACCTTCAAAGGCTAATCAGATCTAGAACTTTTTATGTAGTATCTGCTATATAAGTTTGATTAGTATACATTCATCTTGTATTGAAATATCATGCCTAAAATGTTGAGGAAGATTTTATATGTACCAGTGACATTTTGATCTTGACGTTTACCCCTTACCTTCAAAAGTTAGATTTTGACTTTATATACAATCCATACGATCTAAATTCACCAATATCTCGAGCTGGGCAAAGGAAGATTCCCCCAATCTTCGAATACCCCTGATGATTAATTATTTGTTCAGAATTTTTTATCATCAAAATAACCACCAGATAGATAGAATTTGTATGTAGTACCTGTTTGGTCAAGATCATTGGATTTAATCTTGAGATATCCTGTCCAGAAGATTTGAATAGACCGACGAATAGAGGAACGGATAGGGACAAACCAATGTGTTACACTCTGTATCATGAAAAAAGGTTATGGTGGGTTTAAGGGTCCATGCTTGGTTAATCCAATACGGGCTTTGTTACTTTTTGTACTTGTTAGCAGTTCAATTTGATCAGTGTATGATCAGGTACTGTTAACTTGCCGAAAACCTAATACTCCATATATTTTGAAGCCAGATCCCGACAAAGATGAGTGCTTGTACTTCTTTAATTAAGATGAATTACTCCATTGAAATAAAACATTGGGGATGGTTGAGGCAAAACTACGAAATCATTGTAAAGCAAAGAAAAATACGAGATAATTTATAAAGACGATTATGGTAAAGGACTGTGTCTTGGGAAATAATAAATATGGCTTTTAAATTTAGGTCTTCGGATATTATATTAATAACTATTGTGCTTCTTTGCCATGCGCAACTAAAATATATATAATGTTGGAATAAAGGTGATTCACGCATATTTGAGTTGTTCGCTTGTTTAGACGCTAGGAACTACTTAATTAATTAATCCATTTTTTGGTATATTTTTTAACTCTTTTTTTTTTTACGAGGCTCAAAATTTTTATTTTACAAAAGTTTACATAGAGAACTTTTCCATGTCTAAGGTATTACCGCACAATAAAAATAAAACAGTTATGGTTTTGAATCATTTTAGATTCTTACGTATTATATTATATTAACAAAAATGTGAAAATCGAACGAAAATATTGATAATTATAAACAAAATGTGCGTGACAGGTATTGTAGTGTATTTTCTTGCAACTAAATAACCTTCCAATACGCCACTGAAACAAATCTCAGGCGATATTATTATTTAATTAATTTCCTTAGAAGTGAAACTCGGAATTCGATTTCTAAAGTGGATAGACAACCTATTGTGTATTTTTGCGTTAAATGAAATAAATCTTAGAACTGAGTAAACATGAGTTGGACAAAATAGTTTTAATATTCTTTATCTCAACAGATATCGCGAATAAAGTGTCTCGGCAATAACACGTAGGTCAACAGTATGGGCAGCAGTTCACAAACGATAATGTAACTATTTATATAGGCCAGGCATGGCGTAATGGTTAGCATGATCCAAAATGATATAAAAATAGCACTCCGCATTTTGGGGCTGTGAGCATAGGCGTAGGAGGTAGGGGGAGTCAAGGGGGCAATTGCCCCCCAAATTCTGGCCCAAATAGTTTTTCGGCAAAAGCTCCGTACATATCTATAACTTTTATATTTGCAAATTGATTGTGCCTTTTTAGAAAATATATTACCCACACGTGACATTTTCACCTGTACCTTTTTAAACCTTTAGCGCTGTATGATTCCTAATGGAAGTCATTGGAACCACTTTTTTAAAGCGACGCTAAACTTTA
>NW_013669421.1:56415-57949 GCF_000517525.1 Limulus polyphemus
GGGGGCAATTGCCCCCCAAATTCTGGCCCAAATAGTTTTTCGGCAAAAGCTCCGTACATATCTATAACTTTTATATTTGCAAATTGATTGTGCCTTTTTAGAAAATATATTACCCACACGTGACATTTTCACCTGTACCTTTTTAAACCTTTAGCGCTGTATGATTCCACATGGAAGTCATTGGAACCACTTTTTTCAAGCGACGCTAAACCTTATAGTACATGATTTTAAGGTCGATTTTATATTTTCGGGCAAAACTTGCTTGGCCCCCTTCCCGGTCAGAATCAAGCCCCTACGCCTATGGCTGTGAGTGATGTCAAAATCCACTATTCGATTAGATTAGCTCAAGATTTGGAAGTAGTTGCTGTTAAGTAGCTTGCATTCCGTTTAATCTACCAGTTCAGCCTTAGAGCGGCTAGAACAAATAACCTTTTTGTATCTTTAAGCGAATATCCGAAACAAACAGTTAATCAATTATATGTAGTTCTCGTCAGTTTTGGCACGAACTATGCGTGATGGTTATCTGTTGTAACTTGCACGTTTTGTAACTATTATACCTGCATTTATTCAACTAACTGAGAGCGTAGTATTACAGTATAATAGATGGTTGGTTGATATTATTGAATAACAAAACTGGAGTGAGGTGGAAATCCATATTTCGTTTTTTTTTAACAGAAACAGTTTTGAATATAGACATCTTAGTTTCATTATCCTGTTTACATAGGCATGTGGCAGTTATTGAAAGTGGGATTTCGGCTTCAGAGGATAAATTGTTTGATTGTAATAAAAATAGGTTGTTAGTATTCCTAGTACAGCTGTGGCTTTATCAATACAGGAACGCAATTGAAATATTGTAAGGCTTATGCTTTAGTAATATTAACTAGTAGTAAGACCGTGATTTTTATTAACACACTTTAAACATGGTAAGGTTTATGTCTTAGTAACATTAATGAGTAGTAGGATCATGATTTTATCAACACAGGAACACACTTGAAACACTGTAAAGTTTACTTGTGTCTTAATAATATTAACCATTATTAAAATCGCTATTTTTAGCATCACAGGAACACACTTGAAACATTATCAGGGTTATTAAAATATATATTAATCACATCATTGTCGACGAGTTGTGGTCTTGACACCCATATATGCTTTACATTTCAGTCGTCATTTTTTTCCCTTTACATTTGATAAACATTGTGTCCACGCCGCTCTGTGAGTGCAACTTTTATCAACGTAAGAACATACTCGAAATGTTTCGAATGTTAGGCGTTGGTAACCAACAGTTACACTATGCTTGTTGTTATTATATAAACAAGCTTGAGACTTTAACAAGAATATCTTACATTATAGTAATTTGTAACTTTTTCGATATTATTGGCAGAATAATTTCAATTTTTCTTTGTTGGTTTGTTTCCTCCAGTGTTCGTGAATACACACACACACACACATATATATATATATATATATATATATAGTAAGAAGAGAGAGAGAGAGAGTAGTTGTTAGTAGGAGATATTATTTTAAGTAAGTA
>NW_013669421.1:58439-79864 GCF_000517525.1 Limulus polyphemus
CAAGTGCAGATCTTAAACTGCAAGCAGCCCATCCGTAACAATATACAGGTTATCGATAGTTTTATACCATGGGGGTTAGAAATAATAAACAAAGAATTGTAAATATACTTGGGCCGAAGCTTGAGATGACGTAAAAAGATTAAATCAGATCCAGTGAATTGTGCTGTGTTTATTGGATAACGGACTTGCTACTTTGAAATTATACTGTTTCTCAGAGAGCCTAAATTTATGAGCGATTGGTTGTAAAATAGAAGGCTTGAATACTTGAACAGTAAAAGAAACATTGTCAGCTTGCAAGTGGAAAGGATTAAATGAATTCGGACCACCTGTAAGTATTTGTCAACTACTTTTAATTTTTTCTTGCAATATCTAACTACCTAACTGTCTTTCTATATAACTATTTCTATGTGTTTGACAGCTCAAAAATATAATTTCTTAAACTTGTGTTAGGTGTAGTGTAGTATTTGGGTAGTTCTGTACAAAAAAAGAAAGAAAACTTGTCAAACACTACTGCCATGTTGACCTACCTGCCTTATGATTGCTTGGGAACAACCTGCGTGAACAATCCTCTAATTATTCTTGACTTTTTTTTACTTAACTTTCCAAAACAGATTTCAAGGGAAAAAACATTAACTTCTATTTCTCACAGAGAGGTTTAACAAGAACTTGAAACTTTGACTTATTCTATTAACAGAAAGATTATGAACCTGCATATTTTTATAACTTCCTCTTTGTTTTCTTCTTACAAAGACCACTGCCTCTTTGCTTTCTTTACACAATGATAATATCCTCGGGTTTCTTTACAGAATGATCCCTCCTCTATGGGGTTTTGAATCCATTTTAATTCACCATATAGTAACCTAAATTAATTTGGGTGCATGAATAATGTTATGAGATTTCATCAAATTCATGATTCAGTATTATACAGCAGACCAACTGTTTAATGATTGTAGATATATATATGATCACTCCTTTGTTTTCTTTATAAAATGGGCACACCCTCTGTTTTCTGTACAGAATGATCATATCCTCGGGTTTCTGTACAGAATGATCATATCCTCTATTTTCTTTACAGCATGATAGTTCCTCTCTTTTCTTGGCAGAATGATCATATCCTCTATTCTTTTATGGAATGATCACTTCTTCTTATTTCTTTATAAAATAGGCATACCCTCTATTTTTTGTACAGAATGATCACATACTCCATTTTGTTCTTCATAAATAATCCAAAAACTTTCAATTTTCTTCACAAAAATCAAATATTAAAATTATCATAACTCCTTAATTTTCTCAACAGAAAGAGCACAAATCTGTTTTCTGTAATTTCTTCACAGAATTACTGAATTCTCTCTGTTTTTTTCATATATATATATATGTATATCTCAAAGCCTTTTTGTTTTCTTTGTTTATATACACCAAAGCTGCTCTCCATTTCTTCACAGGAAGACTAAGTACTATAGATATTATAGCCTCTTTATTTTCTTCACAGAAATAAAACACAATGCTAAGTTCCTTCCTTTTCTTTATAGTAAACCAGAACCACTATTTTCTTCACAGAATTATCACAGTATTTGTATTTTTCTCACAGAAATACCATTTTTCATTATTTTCTTTTGGGAAACAGAAACGTCTCACCATTATCTTCATGGAAATACCTAAACTCATATTTTTTCATTAAAAAAACAATTAAAACTTTTTCTCAATAAAATCTCAATGTTTTTATTTTGTTTAGAGAAATATAAAAGCCAGAGCTGTTCTATTTTTGTTTATACTAAAACACATTTCTAGAAATATCAAACCCTCTATATTTTTCAGAGAAAAACCACAAATCACTATTTCTTCATTATCTTCACAGTGTTAGAACTTCTATTTCCTTCCAGAAAAATCAAAGTACCTTTAGTTAATCCAAAGAAAGTCCATGAATCACAATATCTTCATTTTGTATACAGGAGGACTACAAGTTTTATATTTTCTTCATAGAAATGCAGAAACTATTTCTTTTCAAGAAATATCATAAGCTTTCTATCTTTTTACAATAATAGAGTCTACTTTCATCACAGAAAATACTAACACTTGTATTTTCTTCATAAATACAC
This sequence comes from Limulus polyphemus, assembly GCF_000517525.1. Taxonomy (NCBI): domain Eukaryota; kingdom Metazoa; phylum Arthropoda; class Merostomata; order Xiphosura; family Limulidae; genus Limulus; species Limulus polyphemus. The sequence goes on from NW_013669421.1 coordinate 60,536, forward strand.
CACAAACTGTTTATATTCGTCAAAGAAATATCAAAAACTGTATTTTCTTTATAAATAGAGCATAAACACTTTTTCTCCATACAAACACAGTGGTGTACTTTCTTAATAGATTCTCTGTTGTTTTCAAAGAGTATCAAATGATATATCTTGATGGACAGAACAATTTATTTTTCTATTTGTAGAAGTACCAAAGCTTTTTTATTTTCTCTACCAAAAGCCAACAATGGGTTTCATTTTCATCATAGAAATACCATAACCTCTGTATTTTTTCATCAAGTCTTCAAAATCTCTTTACTTTTTTCATAAAAATAGAAAAACTCTTCATTTTTTTATTGAAAATACTAAAGTTCTCTATTCTCTTTAAAACTATTTCTTTCATAGAAAGACCACAAACTATATATTTTATAGGATTAATACAGTCTCTATATTTTCTTAATAGAAGTAACAAGTCTTTTTGTATTTTCATAGAAATACTAAAACTTCTCTGTTTGTTTCATAGAAATACAACAGCTATTATATTTTCATCAGGAAAACATACGTTTTCTTATTAAATAGATCACACACACTGTTTTTCATAGAACTTCCTGTTAGCCTGTCTATTCCCCTTTACAAGTACAAAGGCTTTCTATTTTCATCATGAAAATACCAAAAATATAAATGTCTAATAGTAGGTGAATATATAGTACCAAGTAAGGTAATCTCAAATAAAATTCAAATTCACAATAATGGAACAATACCAAATAGATATGGATATAAATTTTGACACTTTCACATGCCCTCTTCAATTCAGTGTTGTTCAGTATTGTCCATTACTTTGGATTTAAACGTTATTTTAGATATCAATGTCTCTTCACTTTCATGATAAAAAAAAAACATAAACCCTTTTTTTTCTTTACAGAAACAACAAAATCCCTTCTTGTTTATGCAATGACCATAAACTCTGTTTGCTTCAAAGATTTACGAAAATTTCTTTAATCTCACCACAGGAAAACTACAAGTCACAAAATCTTTATTTGTCTTTATTTAAACACCTCAAACTTTCTATTTTCATCACAGAAGTACCAAAGCCTCTTTGTTTGCTTAATATAAATTCCAAAGCTTCTCTGTTTTCTATTTTAAAGTACCAAAGCCTCTTTGTTTGCTTAATATAAATTCCAAAGCTTCTCTGTTTTCTATTATAAAGTACCAAAGCCTCTTTGTTTGCTTAATATAAATTCCAAAGCTTCTCTGTTTTCTATTATAAAGTACCAAAGCCTCTTTGTTTGCTTAATATAAATTCCAAAGCTTCTCTGTTTTCTATCATAAACTTTTATGGTATTCCTAGATTGTTCATATTTCCTTCAGATAAACCTGCAGGAACTATAAAACAGGAGGATTTGAAAGATACCATACCATGAAGCATTGTCTTATGCAAAACAAAGAGACTGTATGCACACTGATACACAATCATAACATTCATTTACACCAGACACAATGCACAGCAAGTGTAAATGCCTTTTACTAGAAAGGGAGACATGAAGTCTGAGTTCTCAGTCTAAAATAAGCTCTATCTAAAGTTATCTCTTTATCTAAAATAGAATAACACAACAAAATGGAAGGAAAACAAGGGCCCTATAGGTCCATAGTCCATCCCATCCACTGGAAAAAAACAAGCCATTTCTTATAATTCAAATATTTATCAAGCCTTCCCTGAACTCCCATGAATTTATTGCATCCACCAATGAAGACAATTCATTCCAAAGGTCAACCACTCTGTTAAAAAATATAACTGTTTTAGTTAAAGATAACTCCTATCCTGCAAACATTTATACTTGTGTCCCCCTAGTCTTATTATTTTCACCATTAAGTAAATTGATGCATCATTATGGAAAAATGATGCATCAACACTATCAATTCTCTTAACAATCTTAAACACCTCAATCAAATCCACTCTAACTCTTCTTTTTTCAAGAGAAAACAATTTCAGAAATCTTAACCTGTCCTCTTATGATAACATTTACATTCCAGGTATCATCTTAGTAGCCCTACTCTGAACCGTTTCAACAATTCAGTGTCCTACCTAAGGTAATGAGCCTAATACTGAATAAAGTACTCCAAATGTAGCAATAACATAGGCCATATACAATGAAATTATAAACTCTTTAGGCTGTATCTCTAGCATTCTGAATTTTAATATTCTTATTATATTGGAGAGAACCTGGTCTTCTAAACACAAAAACAACTATAACCAGGCTGTTCAGGGCTAGCACTTGTTCCCCACATGACTCAAAATCTCTTTTGATTTACTTGCAAAGGCAGGCTATGCTCTTGAACTCATCAACACAAAAAAAGTGCTGTCTTTTTGGGGTACATCACAAGTAAAGTTTCAGCTATTTATCCTGTAAAAAAATATGATGATCTGCTGAAGTGAACTTGTTTCATGCTTTGAATTAGATTTACAAGAGCCTAGTTGTTCCCTTGAATGACATTCTGTATCTAGAGCTAAACAAACTACATATGCATGGACATTTTGAAAATTCTACACACCAATTAAGGGGGTAGAAACAGAAGATATATCAATATGCTGTTCTGTTTTCTTTATAGAAAAATTAGTTCCTAGATGTATCAAATCTTACTATTTTTTCACAGAAAAACCACAAATCATAATCTTAATCATTTTATAGCTCCTTAACCTCTATATTTTCCATACAAGAGAGCGAAGGACTTTTAGTATCTCTAAAGAAAGAATGTGAATCACAATCTCTTCATTTTCTCTACAGAAAGACTACAAACTCTTTATCATTATTGACTAATACAGACTCTCAGTTTTCACCATAGAAATAGAATATTCTCCATATTTTCATCACACAAGATATCAAAACATCTCTTTTGTCTTCTAAATAGTTCATAGTCTCTTAATTTTCCTCATAGAAAGTCCCAAGTCTCTCTATTTTTTCATCAAATTTTCATAACCTGTATATTTATATAAAAATATAAAAAACTCTTTATGTTTTTCAGAGAATACAAAATATATCTATTTTGATCATAGAAAGATTAAAGCCCTCTATTCACTTTGAAACTATTTCTTTTATGGAAAGACCAAAATATTTTTATCTTTATAGGGCTAATACACTATTTTTATTTTCTTAATAGAAATATCAAGCCTTTCTATTTTTTTTCATACAAATACTAAAACGTCTCTATTTCTATTATAAAAATAAAACAGTCATTATATTTTCATCGTGAAAACACCAAAACCTCTCTGTTTTCTTTTTAAATAAATCACAAAAATCCTCCATTTTTCTTAAAGATACTAAATCATCTCTATTTTCTTCATGTAAATTCCTGTTAGCATGTCTGTTTTCTTTTACAAAGGCTTTTGGTCTTCACCATAGGAATAACAAAGCTTCTTTGTTTTCCTCATGGAAAGCCCAGATAATCATCATTTTCTACAGAAAAAGACCACAAACTCTTTCACACAAATACCAAAGCCTCTCAATTTACATTACAGAAAAAACAGAAATTTTTCATTTTCTTCATAGAAGACCAGAACTTTCTATTTTCATGTATCAAAGCTGCTTGGTTTTCTTTATAGAGAGACTAATTCATATAAAGAAATCCTATTTATTTCTTCAATATAAGCATCATAAACAGTCTCTTCCTTGTCTTCACAGCCCCAAATCTTTATTTTTCTTGCCAAATACCTTATATTTTCTTTATAGAAATACCAAAGTCTCTCTACTTTCTTTACAGAAAGACCAAAACTTTTAATTTTCTTTGTAGATAAACCATAAACCCTCTATTTTCTTCATCAAGAGAACCCTGATATTTAATTTTCTTAATAGAAATGTTAATTCCTAGAAGACTAGAAATACAAACTATTCATTATCTTTACAGAAATACTAAAAACTTCTTTTTTTATCACAGAAAGACCACAAACTTTTTTATTAGCCTCATAGAAAGACCAAAACCCCTCAATTTGTTTTTTTTTAAATATCAATGTTTCTTCATTTTCTTCAAAAAAACAATAAAAATTTTAATTTCTTACCACAACCCTTTGTTTTCTTCATAGGTACAACAAAACATCTTCATGTTGCTCATAGAAGGACCATAACCTCTCTATTTACATAAGGAAATACCACAACTCTTTGTTTTCTTCATAGGTACAACAGAACATCTTCATGTTGCTCATAGAAGGACCATAACCTCTCTATTTACATAAGGAAATACCACAACCCTTTGTTTTCTTCATAGGTACAACAGAACATCTTCATGTTGCCCATAGAAGGACCATAACCTCTCTACTTACATAAGGAAATACCACAACCCTTTGTTTTCTTCATAGGTACAACAAAACATCTTCATGCTGCTCGTAGAAGGACCATAACCTCTCTATTTACATAAGGAAATACCATAACCTCTTTATTTTCTTCATAGGTACAACAAAACATCTTCATGTTGCTCATAGAAGGACCATAACCTCTCTACTTACATAAGGAAATACCACAACCCTTTGTTTTCTTCATAGGTACAACAAAACATCTTCATGTTGCTCGTAGAAGGACCATAACCTCTCTATTTACATAAGGAAATACCATAACCTCTTTATTTTCTTCATAGGTACAACAAAACATTGTCATGTTGCTCATAGAAGGACCATAACCTCTCTATTTACATAAGGAAATACCATAACCTCTTTATTTTTTCCACAGGAGAGCCACAAATCACAAAGACTATATTTTCATTACATAAAGGCCACAAACATTCTGTTTTCATTCTATAAAAAACATAAAATCTCTCTTACTTACATACAAACTTCCTGGTACCTATACTACAGCCACTCACTACCAATGAATTCACCATTCCTGATTCTTTCCAGTTTGCACATGAAATAAGTCAACTGACCCCCTTCAAAAACCACTTTATGGCCAGCTTTGACATTACCTGCCTCTTTATGAATATAACTGTAAATGAAACCATTGGTATTTGTATATCTGAACTTTTATGGTCTCTTTCTTCATAGAAGTATAATAGATTCTATTTTTTTTTTTAGTTGAAATTCAAAAGCTTCTCCGTTTTCTTCATAGAAAGTCCCGTATTTGTTTTCTTATATAGACATTAGAAAACCACATTACTTTTGATTTCATCATAACTTCTTTTTTTTCAATTAAAAAGTCTTCTCATTTTTCCCAAGTATATAAAGGCTACAGTTCTTGTACTTCCTATAAAGGCTACAGTTCTTGTTCTTCCTATAAAGGCTACAGTTCTTGTACTTCCTATAAAGGTTACAGTTCTTGTATTTCCTATAAAGGCTACAGTTCTTGTACTTCCTATAAAGGCTACAGTTCTTGTACTTCCTATAAAGGCTACAGTTCTTGTTCTTCCTATAAAGGCTACAGTTCTTGTACTTCCTATAAAGGCTACAGTTCTTGTATTTCCTATAAAGGCTACAGTTTTTGTACTTCCTATAAAGGCTACAGTTCTTGTACTTCCTATAAAGACTACAGTTCTTGTACTTCCTACATAAAAAAGACAACAAACATGCTATTTTCTTTACAAAAAGTAATGAGTAACTATTTAGAAATGTATTCAATGTTACCCCAAAAAATAGTAACATATTCCTAATTTTTTTAATTAATTAGAGCCATTTTGGAAAAAATAAAGTATTGAACAGCAAGTACCAGCTTGTTATATAGATGTAAACTTAGAGTATTACATAGATTTGTAAGACAGTAATGAGATATTGCTGCTATACAAATTCAACAAAAATTCTCAAAAACTTATGAATGTATACAAGAATAAAAGCTAAATATTTAAATTATTGAAAATATTTAAAATATAACGTTTTTTTATTACTAAAAATGTGTAAAAGATTTGCTTTTTTTATTTTTTTTCTCTGATTAGTAAACCAGGCACATCCTTATTGTAAACATTGATGTTTTTACAACCCACACACAACAGTGCAATATAACCCAATAATTACTTTCCAATAATCTATATTTACCTCATGCATATCTGTATAATATGAAAGAAAACAACTGCACAATTTAGATGTGTAATCCAAAAGTCTGTGAAAGACTACTGGTAAGAAATTAATTCACATAAAATATACATCTCATTATTAATTCAATTCCTCTCCAGTTATTTTCCTTGGAAAGTTTCTATTCTGTATCTTTCATTATTAGACGCTATATGTTTAAGTTCATCTAGACCAAATTGAAGAATGCAATCACTTCATAAACATTTTTAAATATTTTAATCATTAGAACACAATAAGGAATAAGCCAAATGGTCTAATTTCTTACAAACAGAGCAGAGATTATGTATGATGTTTCTAATTTTTACATCACTTACTTAAAATTTTAGCTAGCATGTTCTCTTATAACACTTAGAACATCCTTAGAAATATATACACTCAGGTATCAAGATGTTATATGTAAAGCGCTGTTATAAAGTTTGGCCTATTCTGCCATCCATAGCTCGAAAACTGGTTATTAGAAAGCTTTACTATTTGGTTGGTGAGGTAACGAGATGATAGCAACAAACGTGATTCCTATGTCAAAAGAGATAGCCACTAGGAGGCTGTATATTGTGATTGACATTCTAGTAACAGTATAAAAGAGCATCAAATATGTCAGGATTTATTTTGTCACCAGAAATGTTTCCTGGCTTTTTATTTATGAATATTACAATTGTTTTCGTATAGCATTTACTACACCTATGGTAATAACGCTGGTGCAACCTTAAGGTAACATCGACATGAAAGCAGCCAACACAGAGGACTGTGCAGCAATAAGGCTTATGGGAAACATATAAACAAATCAGAATAAAGAAGATCAGTTGTTGGTTTAACTTGTACAATATTGTGATTCCTACACTTCCCACTACGAGTTTTAATAAAACAAACCTTCATGTAAAATGGGGCTCCACTCCACATTGCACGAACTATCAAAATATTGGGACAAGTTTTTATGAGTCGAGTAGTCAGCAAAGTACATTTATTTTCTCCAAAGAAAGACCATGAATAACAATCTCTACAAATCCCACCCCCACATCGCACGAACTGTCAAGATATTCTTGGAACACGCATTTATGAATCGAGTGATGAACAGACATTTTCTACACACATGATCAGCACGATTTCCAGATCTCACTCTTGATGATTTTGGGCTGTGGAGCCATCTCAGGTTTTTGATATACAGTAACACGCCTAATAACTTGATCGATCTGAAAGATACATACGACATCGTAGATAAAATACAACTGTTGGTAATCGGATAAATGAAACCAGTACTGGTCAAGAATGATGGCACAACGAACGTTGTTAACTTGGTTGTGAAGTAGTCTTCCCACTGTCACATTAGTTCATTTACCAAATAACACAGTTCTTTCTTCATTAGTTTTCGAATTATGGACGTTAGAATAGGCCAACTAACTTTGCAAATATAACCCAGTAGTTGTTCACAATAAAAAAAATACTCAAACAGTCAAAGTGTAAACCTCTCATTTGGCTCTAAAGTATGAAATGTTAACTTGGCTGATAATTTAAGACATCAATTTATCTTGCAAGAAATCTCTGGTATATTCATCATATTACAACGAATCTCTCATCAATAAACTTTTAAATCCGAGCGCGTGAATTGAGAGTTTTTATTTAGTTTAAAACAGAGAGAGAGGAAAGGTTCAGCAGAGGTAACAGTTTTTAAGTTACCTTCACAGTTGCTATATTAGAGTTGCTGTACAAACAATAGTAGGGCTTCATCTCTACAACTAATGCGCAACTTTGTTTATAAAGAGAAAAGGAATTTCATTATTAACGAATAGTAAGATATCGCGGTGATGAATTTGGATTACTACTTTTGACCAAACTTTCACGTTTTACTGTGCACTCTGCTAGTCCCATGTTAAATAAAAACATAACTTTTAACCATCCTTTGTAGTTTTATAAAATGGTTTTATCTGATTGTTTGATCTAACATGTTGGATCTCGCATGCTGCGTTGTTCCTCTGGCAGGGTCTGCAAATTTTTATAGATCTTGAGGTGTCTTCACAGACTTGCAACATTTTCGAAAAAAAAAAGAACAGAACCGATTTTCGAGGTTTTGTTTTGCAAACAGTAAAGAAATTTCAGCAGAATCTTATAAAAAATAATGGTGTTAAGATCAATAAAATCGAATTATGTCCGGCTGCGTTTGACCAATGCCTGATAAGTACTTTCTCAGCATATACACATGTAGTAGAGTTTTCAAGAGCTGTACCCACACTTGCTCGCCATTGTACCCTATCTTTTGAACGTATCCGCGGAGGGCTCCTTTTAAAATGTATGACGTTAAGTATTTGTACAGTATCTATCTGAAAATACATCTTCTATATTCCAAGCCGAGTTTGGCCATATTTTTTTGACTGTATTACTTTTTCTTATCTTTGAAGATTAGCAGGTTACTTGGTATCCATTATTTGAAGCAGGAGAGAACAGTAAGGCTTCAAATGGATATATTTCTTACTCTTCAATATGTGTCAAATAAGATTCAAGCAGCTCTAGGTATAGCTGGAAAACCAGAACATCATCGGATAAAACAGAAGAACCTACAGATATTGAGGTTGAAACAGAAGCTATTGAATAAATCAACTTTTATGAAAGAACGAGAATAGTAAGTTTCATGCTTGTTTATTTTAATTATATTTCGCTTTTCCTCCTTAGTTTACAAAGAGTACTAATGTTGTATTGTTTTTAAGTGTTTTTTTTCTTCAGTTAAACAGTAAGTAAAATTAGCTATATAGCTAATTCTAAGTGCAAAAAAAAGCTATAAGTCTTTGCCTTTTGAAATTCTGAATTTCGGAGATTCTTTTGCAACAGAACTGCTTATACTGAATGAAAGTATAGGATAATGTGTAGGAATGAGGCGTTCAAGTATCAACAAGAACGACTACGTTATGTAACATATGGATAACATTTTTTACATATGCTTATTGTTAAACCATTCACTTTAAACGTTGTTATAACTGCCAGGTAATTGTCATGCATAGAAGTTTTAACATGACATTATTTTAAAGCTTCCTTCTTTATAGAATAACTTGTAGTTGTTAAACTGGGATATTAGTGCCTCACTGTGTTTAGATTTGTCAAACACATACACTGTAACTAGCGTTATACATTAGTACGTATATCACGTATAGAATTCAATTGTTTAATAATTTACTATGGCTTTGTCTCATTAAACATAAATACATAATTAATTACTACGTGAAATTACCTCGTCCGACATAAAAAAGAGTGGTATGTATATGGAGTTTAGAATTACATAGTTTAATTACATTACTACGTGAAATTACCTCATCTTACATTTTGTTTTGGGTGTGTATGTTTTTAATAATAATTATTGGTTGATTGTAGCCATTATTCATCTGTCTGTAGATGAGCAGCTGTTCATTCTAATCCTGCATGTCTGGGCATGTACAGATCAGCAACGTACTATTTTCATGTTGCTGACATCTACAGATAAGCGAAAACACGGTGTTTTGATTATATTGGCATGTACAGATCACCAAAAGCACAGTATGTTGGTTATATTGACATATAAACATGATCTAAAGCACATTATTATGGTTATATTGACATGCACAGATCACATAAAGCACAGTATTTTGGTTATATTGATATGCACACATGACCTAAAGTACAATATTTTGGTTATATTGATATGCACACATAACCTAAAGTACAGTATTTTGGTTATATTGACATATACAGATTACCTAAAGCACATTATTTTGGTTATATTGACATGCACAGATCACATAAAGCACAGTATTTTTGTTATGTTGACATATAAAGATGACCTAAAGCACATTATTTTGGTTATGTTGACATGCACAGATCACATAAAGTACAGTATTTTGGTTATATTGACATATACAGATCACATAAAGCACAGTATTTTGGTTATATTGACACACAAAGATGACCTAAAGTACAGTATTTTGGTTATATTGACATGCACAGATCACATAAAGCACAGTATTTTGGTTATATTGACACACAAAGATGACCTAAAGCACATTATTTTGGTTATGTTGACATGCACAGATCACATAAAGTACAGTATTTTGGTTATATTGACATGCACAGATCACATAAAGTGCAGTATTTTTGTTATGTTGACACACAAAGATGACCTAAAGCACATTATTTTGATTATGTTGACATGCACAGATCACATAAAGTACAGTATTTTGGTTATATTGACACACAAAGATGACCTAAAGCACATTATTTTGGTTATGTTGACATATAAAGATGACCTAAAGCACATTATTTTGGTTATGTTGACATGCACAGATCACATAAAGTACAGTATTTTTGTTATGTTGACATATAAAGATGACCTAAAGCACATTATTTTGGTTATGTTGACATGCACAGATCACATAAAGTACAGTATTTTGGTTATATTGACACACAAAGATGACCTAAAGCACATTATTTTGGTTATGTTGACATGCACAGATCACATAAAGTACAGTATTTTGGTTATATTGACATATAAAGATGACCTAAAGCACATTATTTTGGTTATGTTGACATGCACAGATCACCTAAAGCACTATTTCGATGATGTTGGAATGTGGAGATAAGCAACACAGTATTTCAGTGTTGTTGACGTGTACGTACCAGCCAAACAGTATTGTGATGTTTCGACACGTACAAATTGTTGCCATATATTGATCAGCATCATAGGTTTTCTGTAGTTTCAGATCCCTCTTTACATTGTTTGTTAATCTCATTGGCAAATAGGAGGTGACAGATGCCTCGTCGTAAATATAGTGCATTTAGTAATTATGTCTAACACAGACAACAGCCTTAAATGGTATAAAAATAAAAGAACATAACTTCTGCTAAATAAATTGGAATATTCCAATGTCTGGGAACACTCACATCACTTCCGAAGTAGTAATCACCTAATTACTGGAGGTGTATGCTCACAACTTATCGGTGTAGGTTCAATTGTTCAGTGGCTCTGTATGAGGTAATGTGTTTACTTTCACACAAATCGACATCGGCAGGTTTCGCTGAAAAGGCAATTTGGCGGTTGAGTAATAATATTAAATGATATTAATGTATAACTAATGATACAAAGACATGTTGACGTAGATCCACGTGTTATTTTACTGGTGAATCAAGAACAGAGTTCTTGTTTGACCTCAAGTGGGCAGACGTTAGAAATGTGTTCAGGTTACTGTACATTTCCACTATGTTGTAGACAACACATTCCTGGTGGTGAAATATATGATTCTTTTATCTCCCTATGTACTTAAGAGTTAAGAAAAATAAAAATATCGAGATGGTTCAATTATCTTTTAAAGGATCAACCTTTGTTGCTGGTTGTTGGGGTTTTGTATTTATTTTTAGCTGATGCAAAAAATAAAAAGTGTTTCAGCTATTAAGGTCCTTGATGTATTAGATATTGTTGTTGTTTTAGCGCAAAGCTGCACAATGGGCTATCTGCGCTTCATCTACCGCGGGGAATGGAATCCCGGGTTATAACATTGTAAGTCCGTAAACGTACCGCTAACTCACCGGAGAACTACTGTAGTGGAGATAATTTACATGTACATAGAGAGTAATTTTAAATTACAGATTTTATTCTCAATTTTATTGCAAGTATCTGTTGCAATTTCGTACGACGCTTGGGGTTTTAAAATGTAAAAACAGATAGAAAAAAAAACGCTGTGAAGTGGTTAGAATATCAACATTATATAAAATAACTTAATAAAATTCAAGTATTATAAATTTTCTTGATGACGAAGTCAGTATTGTTAAGCTAATAAACTTTTATTTATGTAAAATGTGCACAGATACGGTATAGATCGATACACCTCGTTAACTTCTCCTGCTGGCTAAAATTCGGACATCACGTTTAAACGCTGCGCTTCGACATATATTAGGGGCAGGCTGGAGTGAGTTGTATCCGCTAGCCACGACTTGCCCTGTTTCACCCAACTATTACAGCAGAGGAAATGGAAGGAAAAGAAAATATAGTCTAACAGTATAAACGAACACTCTCTTTTTTGGCGCTCGCATGAACTTGATTAAGAGTAAAGTTGACCGTGTTTTTCTAGCCGTAATGTATCAAATCGATAAACAAGTGTGGCTTCGCAATGTTTGTGAAGTGTTGCTGAAAGTTGAATCTTAGTTAAACTCCTTTTAGTGTCTTATGAGTTACACTATACAATTTCTGTGTCGGGCATTGCACTTGCGGGGTTAGATCATACGTGTAACCTAAACCGGTTTGTTCTCGTTCTTATATATTTTAAGATACATCTAAGGTCAAGTGTGAAACTTGCGTATGTAATAACTTAAGCATTTTGTTTTATTCGTGTTCACTAAATGTATCTAAGCCTACCTATCAGTTTGTTCATCAAAATAACTTTTTTAGTCTCAGTAATTCGCCAAACGAAACGGAAATTCTAAGGACACTGGGAGGGCCCAGTGGCACAGCGGTATGTCTGTGGACTTACAACGCTAGAATCCGGGTTTCGATACCCGTGGTGGGCAGAGCACAGATAGCCCATTGTGTAGCTTTGTGCTTAATTACAAACTAAGAACACTGACCTGACTCGGGATTACGACATTCGGTTTTCTATCATAAAGTTAATGTATTTTGAAATCACAGTTGAGCTCCTTCTCTGACGCTTTCTTATTTTTAGTATTACTGATAATGATGTCGAAAATGATTCCAAAAACTATATTTTTACCCATGACAGCATTTTAAAACTGCATTATTCACTGATATATAATCAGAGCTGTCCAAGTAAAATCACTTGATATTTCTTTTCTACGGAAGGCTTTTCTTTTTCTTTAAAAATGTATTAAAACTGAGTAAATGAAATCACACTATATATCGCTGAACAAGCTGTATGTGTACACTGTTGCTGTCAGTAGACAGAAGTGAAGAAACAGCGTGACATATATATATCCTTGTTACCAGTGGACAAAACTAATTTTAAAAGTTACGATGTTTTTCTGAACAAGCTGTATGTGTACACTGTTGCTGCCAGTAGACAGAAGTGAAGAAACATATATATATCCTTGTTACCAGTAGACAAAACTAATTGTAAAAGTTACGATGTTTTTCTGAACAAGATGTATATGTAAACTGTTGCTGTCAGTAGACAGAAGTGAAGAAACATATATATATATCCTTGTTACCAGTGGACAAAACTAATCGTAAAAGTTACGATGTTTTTCTGAACAAGCTGTATGTGTACACTGTTGCTGTCAGTAGACAGAAGTGAAGAAACATATATATATATCCTTGTTACCAGTGGACAAAACTAATTGTAAAAGTTACGATGTTTTTCTTTTATTAGTAATTAGAATTGATGTATTATTGTTCCCAATAAATGATCATTTCGAGTATTATACTATTTTTGACAGAGATTAAAAAAAAGAGAGAGTTTGAAACCAGGTATGTTTCTTTTATCATTCTTATGTTCATATAAAATCTTTTATGACTCTGGGTAACATGTCAAACTGGGATATTATGACACACTTGTCTTTAAAGTTTACCTGAACGGGAGTGACTGGAACATTAACAGAGACCATAAATCTAGTTATTCTCGGAGATTGTATTTTCAATAGTTGAAGCTCCTCTTGCCGCTCAGAGGATTTACATAAACACGACTACGAAATCTCCTCTCTATACAATCCCGAGTGTATTTGTAATACCATTAATTTCTCTAAGTTTGACATTTGATATACTGCTTCTCAGCTTTGTCACATAAGAATCAGGTGGTTTGACAAGTTTATTCAATTTGAAGTTTGATAACCAAAAGGTATTCTACTGCTTAAGATGACGTATAAGTGGGAAGCTAGTTTTCTATAATTAAAACAAACGTTTAAGTCTTATAGAAACGGTTTAACACAATCTCCTGCAGTAAATTTAGTAAAATATATTTCGGTTTAAACCAAAACCTCGGCATAAAGTAAAAAAAAAAACTCGTGTTTATTTTGTGTGGATTTGTATGAATGACTCCTATGTTGCAGTTATATAATAACCAGTGAATAAAACATGACATTTTCTAGATACCACCGAACATAAGTTACCAGAAAACTGTCCGTTTAATTTTAAGTGCACATGGACTATATGCGCTGTGCCCAACGCATGGGTAGAACTGTTAAACAAAAACAAAATTATATATATATGTAGAAGTTAAAGCCAAACGTTTATAATGAAACTTTAAAAAAAAAGTGTCCATTACCAGTCCTTTTCATTACCAATAAGTCATAATTTGTATTACTTTCATTATTGTTATATAGTGCTGATTTGACCGCCAGTTTGTAATTAACGTAATGTATAGCACTAAAACTATTGATTGATTCTTATATATATACTCATTTCATCGGTGGATAAAACCAAATCAAATAACAAGCTAATAGACCCTTGTCACCAGCGATGAGAAATAGGGGGAAAATGACATATACATATATATATATATACTTATTTTCTCAGTACATACAACTAAATAAAACTGGAGAGGTATAAAAAACATCAAAACAACATGTATGATAAGTACAACCGAGCATTATCAACAAAACTGTAAACATGCTTAAGTGTCTCAATATTTGGCATTTTATACATGTGTAAATATATATATATATATATTACCTGCCATTTACTGACAAGAATGTAATCTATCCGACCTGCTTCGCAAAATATACCATCCAGCTCGATTTTATTATCCTTAACTATTAACGTTTAAACCATTCATCACAAGGACAAGTAATATGGTGGAAAAGATGAAGGCCACGAAACGTATCGTAGATATAAGAAAAGTATATTTTTTAATTATATAATTATTTTTATATTAAGAAGCACCTTAAATATTTTATACCTGTTTCGCCGTTATTTGCAACATTGTACGTTTTACTAGAATATGTATTATTTATTATTGGATGAGTCCTTTTTCAACAGAGTTCTTTGAACCATTAATTTTCAACTTCTTGTTTTATTGAGCCTTTATATATATAGTTTGTATTTTGTTTAAATATTAAATATTTTATACCTGTTTCGCCGTTATTTGCAACATTGTACGTTTTACTAGAATATGTATTATTTATTATTGGATGAGCCCTTTTTCAACAGAGTTCTTTGAACCATTAATTTTCAACTTCTTGTTTTATTGAGCCTTTATATATATAGTTTGTATTTTGTTTCATATTAAGATCTTTTTTCCTTTTTTACGTTAAGCTTTAGCGAAGCAAAATAATTTGTTAGAATAAGTATTTTATCAATGATTTAGTGTTGTTGGCAGAAACGCATAACTTCCAACTTCAAAATGTCGGATGTGGCGTTATAGTGAATTCAGTTCCGAACAAAAATACTTTACAACTAATTGATGCATGTGTTAAATATCTAGAATTGAAACGATTATTAGCTTAATTAATTTAAGTATTTTCACGCAACATTTATCACCATGAGTGTGTTCGTCATAAAGGGACTATAACCTTTCCATCTTCAACTTTTGAAACACAAATACAGATTTACAATGGAAGAAACTCATTTCATATTTTATTTATATGCACCGCGCCATTCTACATATATGTATATATATATCATTAACCACAACCTGTTTACACGGCTGAGAAAAAAGTTGCCGTTTCGAAAATATATTGTTTAACAGCTATTTTTATAAATGTGTTATAACTAAATTCGATATTTTTCACACTGAAAGACTGTTTTTTTGTTTGTACTAAACATGATTAAAAAAGACGAAGAAGAGTATTAAGTATTTGACATCAACGGGAATTGTATAACACAAAAAACTTAACAATGTTCGGTAAACTCAACAGATTAGTATGCCGTGGCTCAGTGATCAGTGTGCCCAGACTATGAATCCGAAGATTCATGGCTTACGACTCGTTGCCCCCAAAACGCTCTTCGCACTTTGGAGCCATGGGGTTCTATAAGCTTGAACAGTGAAATCCAACTATTCGAACATACAAGAGTTGGTTGTGGGCGCATTCCTCCCAGTTTGTGAAAATTAAGAACGAATATGCGTAGATGGCCCTAGTGTAGCCTTACACAAATTTTTCAATAACTAATAAAGATGGTTTAACTGCATAGTAATGGTGTTCGCTAATTTTTATTGTCATTCATTTGTCAGAAAAATATTGTAAGCCGCTCTATGGGAACTACAATTAATATTCAGGTTAAACATAACGATTAACATATGCCAATTTTAACTTTATATTTTGTTGAACGTTTTCTACTTGGCATTCAAAAAATCACACGTCTATAAAACGGAGGGGAGGGTTGACATTACTTAAAACTTATGTTAATTCTTTCTGTGTCCCTGAAAACACACAACTGTTATTATAGATTCACAGTAAATATAAATAACTTAATTAGATTATTCATGGAATGAAAGATGTGTATGATAAAATATATAGATTAACGGCATCACCCAACAAACATCTCGGAATTTTATTTTCTTCAGAACTGTGCATTTAATTCACAGCCTACGTTATTAATTTAACTGTCTATATTTTTTACCTTTTACTCACAGTATAGTTAATAGTTCTGTTCACTTTTAAGTCGAGTAACAGTATTTTCTCGTGAACAAGAACGCGAAATAATTGAAATCATAGGTACGTGAAATTAGAAAAACAAGAAGTTAAAAAATGAAAAAGCGGATATTAGAGATTACTGCAGAGGTCCTACAATGAGACATAGGAAAATTAGAAGAACTTCTTAATAGAACATGTGAAGAACAAAAACCATAGTTTCGCTTTTGTTTACCTCATGTTGTAGTCTGTTAATAACAGTTTCTCTGTTTTCCTCATATTGTAGTATATTACAAACAGTTTCTCTGTTGTTCACTTCATGAGGTAGTTTATTATTAACAGTTTCTCTGCTGTTTTCCTCATATTGTAGTTTATTACTAACAGTTTCTCCGTTTTCCTCATGATGTAGTCTATTAGTAACAGTTTCTTTGTTGTTTACTTCATGATGTAGTCTGTTACTAACATCAAGAAAAATTCTAATATTCCAATTTTATTAAGTTATTTTATATAATGTTGATACTCTAACCACTATACAGCGTTTTTTCTATCAAATGTTTTATCGTACTTGATAGAATGCTTATATAACACTGGATTCTATTTACTGATTGTTCAATTATATTTCTTCATATAAATATTTGTTCGATCGTGCTTCAATATTTTCCGTATTCAGCTTTTTTATTTTCTGAATCTTTCATCTGTTCCATTCTTTATCTTGTCGATGACAACGCTCCCCAGCACTTTACTTGGAACCGAGTGTAAAGTAATTCCTCTCCATTTTTCACACTTAGTCAAATCTTCTGTCTTTAGTATCTTAACAACTTCCAGGTTGTTCCAATTTTCTGGTTTCTCTGTTGTTCACTTCATGAGGTAGTTTATTATTAACAGTTTCTCTGCTGTTTACTTCATGATGTAGTCTATTACTAACTGTTTGTAAATTGCAGCATATACAAGAAAAACTACGAGTTAAGCTGAGAAAAAAAAAGATTTGAAATAAAATAACAAGAAAATATAAAGAATGAGAAACAATAGCCAGGAGGGGGATAAATTTAAAATTCTGGAAAAGGAAACTTGGGAGAGAAACTCTTTATTTTACCTTAGTCTAATAATTAGAAAGAGCAGAATAAGAGAGAATAAGCAAACCGAGGAATGCAATCATGGAAGTGAAATAAACATATTGTAGTAGTAGTAGTTATTGACTTGAAAACGAATGTGAAGATTTTTAGTACTAATGTGTATAATCAGTGCTGCCGCAGAAAAATAGCGTACATGGTGAGCATGAATTAGAAGATTTCAACGTGGATTGCTGGAAGAATATTGAAAGTGTGATGGACTACAAAAATTTCAAATGAAAAAACTCGGATTAAAACAGAAGAGAGATTAGAAGTGAAATAAATTATAGGAAATGGAAATTGATAGAGACAAATAAATATAGAATAGAATCCTAAAATAGCTTGAACATGGACACCTGAAGGAAAATGAAAAGCTGTTAGACCTGGTAATACGTGGACTAGTGAGAAAGAGAGCAATTAATTTAAATGGTTTTCATACCAAATGTTCAAGGTAGAAACTGCATGAAGGAATATCACCCGGCACAGTGATCCAAAAGTATCTTTCATTTTTGAAAAGTTGAAATTTTTAATTTAAAATTAGTGGGACATTATCGTTTTTATAATAGTTTTCAAATACATTTCAGAAGATAAATGTAAAATTTTGAATATTGTGTTCTAAATTCTTAGTGACCAAGTGAACATATTCATTTGCTCCTCACTGTTCAGTATAGTGATTTTATTCTTTTTTATCCTTGTGGTTACTAAGTATCATATGTAAAGTTTCTTCTATACAATTGTATTTCATATCGAAAATCTCAGTACGGGTTTAAAACGCCGAAAAGTGATATTTTTCTGGGTGTTCAGAGCTTATACAATGAATCCTAAGTTTCTATTAACATCGAAAGTTACAATACACAGTCTAGAGAGTAATGTTTTTGTTAACTCCTTAATAAAATGTCTGTTAAAGGTTTGAGAAGGTTAGGCGTCTTTGTTGCTTCACAGACGGAGATCCATTCAGACAGGTTGACACTGTATTATCTATTATAAAGAATTCAATTGCATTGTTCGTGTTCTTTAGTACAGCTTATGACAACTTTAAAGGAAGTCAAAAGCGACCATGGGTCTATAGTTCCTCAAATACATTCTTTATGATACACACAAAATGAACCACCCCTCTTTTAATGGCATAAAGTATAAAGGCTACCAATCGATCGATAAAGTTCGAAAGTGATTTCAGAGCACTCTTAAAATAACACTTCCATCGACTGTGCATGCGCAACAGCACCTTCCATTCCATTTTCATACACATACATATATATATATAAGTTTTTTAAAAGGTTTTATTTCACAGTCACTGAAATAAAACGATTTGATAAATAAGCTTTTCTAAAAAAATAATATAAGCGCAGTAGTTTATGTTCAGAATCCATTAAAGTATTGCTTTTTATTTGAAGTTTTTGTCATGCATAATACGAAAGGTGATAATGTCTGTATATAAATTAACACATTGAAAATGTTTTGCAGCCTGTTTATAAATGTATTTTATTTACTTCACCAACTACTATAAAGCAATTCCCTTTGTTTTGGTTTGCTGCGATTATACAAGGTGAGTATAAAGTAAACCCATATTTAAAATGATTATATCTCAAAAACTATTAGGTCGTCAAGAATTCAATGTCGCCTTTTTAGATGAAAAAACCCGAACAACTTATATATCAAGACAAAACATTTATT
>NW_013669421.1:80864-84118 GCF_000517525.1 Limulus polyphemus
AACGAAGTTTGCTGAACTATCGTTGACACTTACGAACGTTCAAAACATTTCCGTACACTTCTTTGATATTCTTTGTGGCTACAGAGGCGTTGTTTCCCTTCTTGTATTCAAACAGCATTACATGCCGAATGTGTGACTTGTCATGTGCCATCACTATAAGGGATTAGAGTATACTAAACTTTACACATTGTATAGGCTACACTAACGTGAAGTTTAGGCGGTTTGTTTAACGTGATGTACGTTTTTTGGTGGGTGGTTAATGAAAGTGTTCCAAAACGCGACATTAATTTCTTGACGACCTAATACTTGTCCTATGGTTAGTGAAATTAACCAGAGGTACGCTGAAAAACGTTACACTTAAGAAACTTTAGATTTGGTACAGGAAGTGTTCAGTGTGATTTTCGTCATCATCATGCTAGTAGTTAGCATGCCTGTCTGTGAATCTGAGAATTCCTGGTTCGCATCCCGTTACAGCAAAACCGCGCTCCGTGGGTGCGCTATAACAGCAACAGCCAAATCCCAGTATTCGATCACACAAAAGTTGGCGGAAGGTACATTTGACTAGCCGTCTTCCCTCTAGTTTTTCCAATTGAAAATTAACGAGGCTATGAACAAATAGCCTCTCGTGTGGATCTTCGTGAAACAAACAAACCGCCATTCTGAATTAGCACATCAAGTCTTTTCCCCAATAAAACTACTCCGAGCATCATCTGATCTTAACAGTTTTAGTTAACCTTCACAATCTCATTTATAATGCCTGTTTTCAGATATTTTAATTTTGTAGGCTATTCCGGAAGACATTTCTTTTAAGAAAACCCTATAACCAAAATCTGCAAGGTGATTTGGCCAGCCAGGAAGTGCAGCCGTCTATTTTCTCTTTGGAAATGCCTTTTAACCAAAGTAAAACTGTTATTATTTTAATAATACAGCCAAACTACTGTCGCTCAATCCTGCACATTAACAGACTTTTATTGAAATCGACAGTTTCGTATTGTGGAAAAAAAGAGAAAGAATAGCATTTCTTTTTTTTTTTGCGAGAAGAATGATTTAGGTGTGCAATTTAATTTTTTTTTGAAGATCCTGTACCAGATACAAACTTTCCGGGGTAAAAATTTCAATCCTCAATGTGCTTCTGGTGAAACTTTGTTTCTAAAGATTTAAGTAGATTTAAGATATAATCACTTAAGTTATGGCGGTTTTGTACTTGTAACTTATATTGACCTTGAAAACACAAGAGAGACTAGTAGCAAAATCATTGAGTAAAACAAAATATTTAGTCACATTTTTATTTTAATATAAGCATGAATATTTTAATTCCGTTTAAGACGTTGAAAAATGATATAAAATTCAACAAGAAAAAAATTGTGTTTATCGTCCACAGTTGGATAATAAGCATAACTTATGAAGATGACATAAAGCAGTGTAATTAATTTCGCAAAATTCAAGTTAGCACTAAAAAGATAACTTCATCGTTATTCCCGAGTCCACCAAATTACTTATTTTGTGAATAACTATTGTTTTAAAGTATAACTCTAAAAATTTAGACTAAAACATACCATAGTGAGTAAAAAATCTATTAGAATCAACTGGTCGTTATAGATCTAAAAAAAAGAATTTTGTTATCAAACCTCCATATATATACGGAATTTAGTGCAGCGACAAAATAACTTTTGAGGCCATGCCTTCCAGCTTGTGCGTTAAATAAACATGTATAAATATACTGTAATGGTCGGGTAATGTGAGTATTGTAAAAATATCTAACTAGTCGTTTAAATCCGTTTTCTCAGTTGTTAAAAAATGTCGTTGTTTAAAAACGTTTAACTAAAGTTGTCAAATGTCAATCCGTTTTCTCAGTTGATAAAAACTGTCGTTGTTTAAAAACGTTTAACTAAAGTTGTCAAATGTCAATCCGTTTTCTCAGTTGATAAAAAATGTCGTTGTTTAAAAACGTTTAACTAAAGTTGTCAAATGTCAATCTGTTTTCTCAGTTGATAAAAAATGTCGTTGTTTAAAAACGTTTAACTAAAGTTGTCAAATGAAAATCCTTTTTCTCAGTTGATAAGAGTGACGTGGTTTATCAGTTTTTAGTTAGTGGTAAAAATGGTAGTCCTTTTCGTCAGTTAGTAAGAATGTCGTGGTTTACAAATATGTAACTCGTGCTACCAGGTGTTAACCCCTTTTTATCATTTGATAAGAATTATCATTGTTTAAATAGTGCATCTGTTTACATTGGAACAGATGACGAACATTCAAACAAATACACGTCTTCACTAAGTGAGATGAGGTAAATCTCCATTGTGTTTCAATGTGTCTTTCCATATGTGTGCTGCGCATGTATCAGTGCCACTCGTATCTATCTAATGGACAGGATAGAATCCAGTGTAAGTTTCGAACAAAAACGAAACGCCTAACTTCCGGTCTATTCTTGGTACAATATCAAGGTCACGGAGTGGAATCTTTCCACATCTCTAAAGCTTTCAAAACCGCAATTGTCGCGATAGTGGTGCGATAAATACACCTCTTACATATGATGACGGTTGAAAAATAAGTGTGTGCGTGCATGCGTCTGTGAACGTATAAATGTTTTATTATTCGTCCTACATCAGTTCACTACAAGTTTCTCTGTATATCGTGTATTTGTATACCACATGTGTCTGTGAATGTATAAATGTTTTATTATTCCTCCTCATCAATTCACTACAAGTTTCTCTGTATATCGTGTATTTGTATACCACATGCGTCTGTGAATGTATAAATGTTTTATTATTCGTCCTACATCAGTTCACTACAAGTTTCTCCGTATATCGTGTATTTGTATACCACATGTGTCTGTGAATGTATAAATGTTTTATTATTCGTCCTACATCAGTTCACTACAAGTTTCTCCGTATATCGTGTATTTGTATACCACATGTGTCTGTGAATGTATAAATGTTTTATTATTCGTCCTACATCAGTTCACTACAAGTTTCTCTGTATATCGTGTATTTGTATACCAAATGTGGCTGTCTACCTTTCTCACAATTATCAATATATAATCATGATTATTTTTGTCAAGTTCCTCATGTAGTAATATACTCAAATATTACCGATAGGTTCAAGGGTCATAGAAAAGGGCTGGTGGAATATTTTATGTTTGTTTCTATAAGATAGTTGTGTTTTTTAGTTGTGTTCATGACCTTAAACATGTAGATAACAAATTTATAGAACGAAGGTCAACACGGTTCCTGAAGTTAGATACGTTTGTTTATTGG
>NW_013669421.1:85076-91957 GCF_000517525.1 Limulus polyphemus
ACCTCAACATTATTGAGCATTTATGGTCGATTTTAGAGATTCAAGTAAGAAGTCGATTTCCACCGCTATTGTCTCTAAAAGAACTGGAGGGTGTTTTAACTGAAGAATGGGCTAAAATTCCTTTGGAAACAATTCACAATTTGTATGAATCAATACCTCGGAGAATTGAGGCTGTAATTGCCTCAAAAGGTGGACCTGCACCATATTAAAATATATTTTGTTGATTTTCCCAAGGTGTTTCCATTATTTTGTCCAACCCCTGTATATATTAATATTTTGTTCAAGAGATTGTGAAAAACCAAAGGATGGCATTGAATGACAATAATAATTATTTTATGTTATTATATCTTTTGCAATTAATAAATTATGTTATGTTAATACAATAAATCATGCATGAGAAACTTCGGTTCAAGATAAAAGTGTTTGCTTTAGAAATACAGTACAGTTTTGGTGGCGACTTTAGCAAGTAGCTCAATGCATCAGCGATGTTGCCAATATTTTTATCTGTTGCTATTACTGCATGTGGATCAATGTAAGTATGTGAAAAACTTTTAAAACTAAAGAGAAACATTTCAGTAATTTGTGACAAATTTATAACATAGTGTTAAAGTTTAACGAATAAGTTTTCGACAAAATAAACACAGTTGAAGAAAACCTAAAAGAACATTGACTTTTTAAAACTATAATGGTGTTGTTTTATGTAATTTGACCCAACTAGGAACAACGTTTGCTTAAGACTGATTTATGAAACTGTAGCAACAGTATAACTTACAGATCACAGAATAAAACAGTGACGTCAAATACTAGTGGCTTATTTTGAAGATATTACTGACTTGTATATTTTTTAGCCTTCCGGTGACTCAGAGGTTAGTTTCAAGGCTTACAACGCCAAAGTTCTGGATTCGATCTCTGCGGTAGTGTTCTAAAAACTATCCTCTTTACACAGAACAAACAAAATTTATTTTTCATAAATTTATTAAAGTCAAATATTAACAAGTTTACAGAAGCAGAAAATGATACACCCGTGTTGGATTTCCATTAAGTTTATTAATAAACCGGAACCAAATGGTTAACTTTTTATCGACAGCAGGTCAAAAGTCGAGGTTACAAATAAGGAATTATTCTATAGGTTGTGAGATTTCAATAAAATGAAACTGAGTGGTAATTCGGAAAAAGTTTATCAGCTTTAGTTAGAAGTAAGTTGAAATTCTTAGTTACTGAAATAGTTAGTGAGTTATTTTAGAGTTTATTAGATTTTGATTGGTTTCAAAACAAATATAGTGATAATCTGCGACAAACTAATCAAAGTTTTGTTAACTAGTTTTTAAAGATTGGGGTCATAGAGTACATGTTGATAAAAGTTACTCTAAAGATCATTAGTTTTAAAACAGTTTCAGTAATTATAGAAGACTGCTTCATTAGTTCCCTTTACAAGATGTCGGAGATTCAAGGACTGACATATGTTAATTGAAGTTATAGATCTGATCATTCATTTCCTAAATAGCACAAAAGAAGAGTAAGCAAAGTTTAACTTCCTTACAAAAGAGCCCATTCAGTTTTATCTCGAACTGAATCGTTTCAAAAATAAATGAGCATTTGTTCAAATGTCTGTATGTAAGCATGCCTAGCCCAAATTCTTAGCTTTTCTCAATCTTCCAGGTAAACTTTTTAAAGGCAGTCAGATGCCGCGTTCATTATAGGCAATGAAAATAATAATCCATCATTTTTTTGCAAAGGCATTTAAAATGTCTCATTTTTCTTATCGGATTGATTCATAATTTTATATTGTGTGAACTAGGGGTTCGTTGAATTTTTACAAAATATCTTCGTATTCTCTGCATTGTGAAATTTGTTTTTTTCTAATATGTGAAAATGAATATATATATATATTATAATATAGTATTACACACCCATTAATTGTATATAACACGACTTAAAGTGTTATATGAAATTAATGTAAAAATATTTTGAATTATAAAATAGGTAATAATTTGTGCCGGTCAAAATTTGACAATAAACATATTAAAGCGATATTACATTTAACATCAAATTAATTTTACTGCTAATTTTACTTAAAAACAATTTCTTACTATAAATATGTATGATGATAAGATTAAGGGTTTTTCATATTGAGTAGACTTACGAAAGAAATGTCAATGGTCGTTGTGCACAGATATCAAAGTTAGGGAAAATATCTAGTGGGAAGTACATTTTTCGATATAAAATGTTAGTTTTTCAAGTCTGGCGTGTTGCAATACTGAATACCACGACGTTTGCTTGAGATGGGTGTGCGTATCTTAGCTCTCCCGGCCGATCACTTTCTATCGCCAGAGTCACAAACATAAGTGAAAGACGCTTTCCTATTGGTTGATCATTTTGAATGACGAATTGTTAGTGGTGTACCTTTTTCGAGGCGAAGAGGCCAGAGTCTAGTGTGAAGGCTACACGTACAAGTCTGGTGGTGCTCTCTGTAGGATGTTCTTAAACACGTAAGTGTTGCTTTAAGCAAGCAGTATTTAACAAACTGTAATTAATTTATTTGGAAGTGTTTTTTTCTTTCTAGTTTTACATTGTTGCACACGTTGATGAATTCTAACTGATCAGGGTAAAGCACTGTAAGTAGCAGGAAGTGATGTAAGTAAGCTCCGAAGCGCTAGTACTGATACTGCATACGTGTACACCGATAACACGGTAGCGTGCAAGGCGTACGCGTCAGCAATGCCGGAATTTGCCGTGGGAAGTGAATGAACGGATCGCCCGCTGATTTGAGTATTCCTAGACTGTGCTGACTTCTTGTTTGGAGGAACTCGCACTAATGCTGTTTACTCTGTTGTGCAATCGGATCACATAATGGTAGATCTACACTCCAAGGATCTTCTAGATTCGTTACAAAAGTAAGAAACTACTGTTCGTAAACATTTTTTGCATTTTAATACCTTCAAAAAGACTAGGGATACTGTGATAAAAAATGAACTAGGTTCTAAACAAAAATTCTTAGGCCAAGATTTTCAAACGTTTTGGATGTTAATAATATATATATACATATGTATGAGTGTGGATGCTCATATGTGATATTACATGAACAATTTCTCATCAACTTATATTTATTTAGAAACGTAGTTCTACTGTAAAGTCCTTTAATGATCATGTTAATTATTGATTCCAAACGGACTGAAACTTCTTTTTCTGTTCATTTTGGCAATTTTTGCACTAACAAGAATATGTAATTTTAAGTTTCACGAACTTCGGAATATATAGTAAGAAATAAAAAAAATATGAAAAAGCGTTTATGGATTTTACCAACTATCAAAAGTTGCAAATTTATCAGAAGCGCAAGTGACCTGAGTCAGTTTTTAACAGAGAACTTTTAAATAATCAACTATGGGAATTGTTTTTGTATTCTGGGTAGAATATTTTTTATACACATTACTATATTCTGGGTAGAATATTTTTTATACACATTACTATATTCTGGGTAGAATATTTTTTATACACATTACTATATTCTGGGTAGAATATTTTTTATACACATTACTATATTCTGGGTAGAATATTTTTTATACACATTACTGTGTTTTGGGTAAAGTACTATTTACTAATATCACTATATTTTGAGTAAAGTTGTGGGCAGAGCATAGATAGCTCATTGTGTAACCTTGTGCTTAATTACAAAATTATTTACCCACATTACTATATTCTGGGTAAAGTATTATTTCCCACATTACTATATTCTGGGTAAAGTATTATTTACTCACATTACTATATTCTGGGTAAAGTATTATTTCCCACATTACTATATTCTGGGTAAAGTATTATTTACTCACATTACTATATTCTGGGTAAAGTATTATTTCACACATTATTATATTCTGGGTAAAGTATTATTTCACACATTATTATATTCTGGGTAAAGTATTATTTACTCACATTACTATATTCTGGGTAAAGTATTATTTCCCATATTACTATATTCTGGGTAAAGTATTATTTCCCATATTACTATATTCTGGGTAAAGTATTATTTACTCACATTACTATATTCTGGGTAAAGTATTATTTCACACATTATTATATTCTGGGTAAATTATTATTTACTCACATTACTATATTCTGGGTAAAGTACTATTTACTAATATTACTAGATTCTGAGTAAATTATTATTTACTCACATTACTATATTCTGGGTAAAGTACTATTTACTAATATTACCAAATCCAGATTAATGTGTTATTTTATTAATCTCAAATGAACTTGTAAATAATTTAGGTTATTGTAAAATTTAGTTGAAAATTTTACATTCTCAAAATTTTCAATCAAAATAAAACTTTGATGTTAACTTTTGATATAGTCATTCACGCCATTTCCGATGTTATTTTTTAAAATTCGCGATTCTCGAAGAATGATGAAAGAGAGCAGAAATAAGGTTACAATGCGGAATACCTTCGGCAACGAGAATAAGCGGATATCCTGTAATTCCTCAATAAAAACTAGATTTTTCATAATTTGGCCTCGGAACTAAATAAAAAAATAATACGGTGGAGGAGGAAACAGAACAGCGGTGAATAAATGTCTAATGTATGTTTGTTTTAAGTTATGCTATCTGTGCTCTGCCCACCACGGGTATCGAAACCCAGTTTCTAGCCTTGTAAGTCCGCAGACATGCCACTGTGCTACTGGGGAACTCTAATGTATGTAACAAATGGACGCGAATTCTCGGATTCACAGTTCGGGCACGACAACCATGCCCACCCAAACAGATTGATAAAGTTTAACGTTACTGTGTAATTACCTTAATAAAATAAAAGCAAGCTTTGGTGTGAAAATATATAACAACTAGCTAATAGTCATAATGAGATAATTTATCAAGCATCATTATGAACCCAAGGTAGTAGAAATGTAAACACAGAAATGCGTAATATTTAATTAAAGATAACAGCGTATTTTTTACTTGGAACCAATCTAAGCTCTCAGTCGTACACTGAGAGAAGTCACCACGTGCTCTCAGTACGAGATTTAGATGTAAATGGTAAAAATCAACACTATTTTCGTTCGTGTCACTACTTTATTCTATAACGTATTTGAACTTTTAAAATCAAAAGCTCGGTATATTTCGCCTCAGAACGCCATTGTATGATATTAGGTCAACACTTGCCCTCAATAAATAATGACACTCTAGTCACTGAAGCTGATACTTAATGTCTTAGTTATGTTTCCATATAGTGGATGTTTTCCAGATAATCTAAGATGCCATGAGATATTAAAGTAATTAATATTAACTTCTGACTATAACAAACTATTTGCTTAGAGCGAAAACCTCAAAATCAACCGGTAATGTCTATAGTTAATTTAATATACTTTTCTTATGTTCTTACTTCATGCGCGTACGCAGGGGGAAGGGGAGAGGGGTTCGGCCGGACTCTCTGTTTTTGTGATGTAAAAAGATTATGCTTATATAGTTATAGCGCAGCTACTTATGGTGTTTAACGTTTTCTACATAGTCTACATTCCTCTGATGAAACATTAGCTATTTTTTTTTTTTGGTTTGAAATAGTTGCATGCACAGGGTTATTTAAATTAGTAATATAATTTAACAGTTAATAACTACTCAGCATGTAGATAGTACAGTACTTTACTATAATAAAACATACGTATTTATGCTAATTTAAGTCTAGTTCCCATGCAGTGTCAGAATAGAATGATGATTTGTTGACTTTTCAATAGATGTTTGTGGATTTTATGTGAAAAACTACGCAATTGTTTAAGCTATATTTCATACAAAATTGCTTCTAGATTTAATCTCATAGCACCTATTTTTTAAAAAATTTATGGGGGGGAGGCATGTCCCAGACTCTTGTAGCATTAGCATGCTTTGCATGTAGATTGTGTTGGCTTATGATCTCATCAAATTAAACCCGACCCCTTTCAAATATTCCGTGTACGAGCCAGTACTTATAAAGAATAGAATGCATTGTTTCGTCAGTTGATTACCCTTGCTCTTAATGACATGTTCGGCCGTAAACCCAATAATGTCTAACGATGTTCGGTCAGTTTAAGAGACTTAGGTTAGTCCTGAGAACACATATTTAGTTAACAATGCAAAACCACCTCTATAGCAAATGAATAATAATACACAGAGTACTGATATTTTGTACAGGGTATTCAACTAGAAAGTCTTGTATCTTACAACAGTATAGGGAAGTAAACATTACGCCATTAAAATAAGGTAACTAAATACTACTAACTATAAATTATTTTTCTTACTGTTGTGTGATCAATTAACTAAGTGGAGTACAATTATCCCTAATAACGAGTTTTTTTCAAGGTGTTAAAGTATTTTGTGTAATAAACGCCACAGATAATATCAAAGTATTTAAACTGAAAATAAGCATCATCTGTCATGCATCAGGCAGAAACGAACAACAAATCAATGCCAGAATAAGGTAATAACTGTTGTTTCAATCTTGTGTTGCTTAACAACAGTTGAATCATAAAAAGACAAGCTGATACTCACTCTTTTTTATCTTATGTCAAGCAACAATATTAACAGCAACAGAACCATACCATGATAACTTGGTAGTCACTCTTGTTATCTCATGTCAAGCAACAATATTAACAGCAACAGAACCATATCATAATAAGCTGGTAGTCACTCTTGTTATCTCATGTCAAGCAACAATATTAACAGCAACAGAACCATATCATAATAAGCTGGTAGTCACTCTTGTTATCTCATGTCAAGCAACAATATTAACAGCAACAGAACCATATCATAATAAGCTGGTAGTCACTCTTGTTATCTCATATCAAGCAACAATATTAACAGCAACAGAACCATATCATAATAAGCTGGTAGTCACTCTTGTTATCTCATATCAAGCAAC
>NW_013669421.1:92712-100257 GCF_000517525.1 Limulus polyphemus
GGAAAGAAATCTAGGAAACTAAATCTAAACCTAAATGATCGTTTTTGTTATTAAATGTAAGGCAGTTTATTGAAGACAAGTAATGCATGAAAAATAAAATGTTAGTATGAACATATACTGCTGTTAAGAAATAGTCGGAGTTTTCTACATTCCAGCTACTATTACTTAATAATGATGGCACCCCCGATTTCATTTTCATCAAAACAAGTGTCAAGTGACCAACCATGTAAACTGATACATTTGGCGTTGATGTCCACAAAACGTATTTGATACTCCACATTTTGCAACCCCAGAGCTGTGCGTAGGAATTTCAAATTGACTGCTATTGAAGAAGTAGGACGTTAAACATAGACATATATATATATATATGTATGCAAACCCTATAAACACACGAACATACATCATACGCATACAAATAAAGAGCATCATACTCACCGAAATGACCTAGTTCATAAACACAGAGTTATTGGGGGGCCTACGCCCCTGCTAGCCCCATTGCGCACGTCTCTGTGCAATCCCAATAAATTATCATAAAACGCGTGTTAAAATGGTGTATGATCTTTCGGACATAATACAAAACGGACTTTGATGTGACAGACATAAAATGAGTGATTCAATGAGCTGATGGGGTTCTATGGCTCATTCCTTCGTCAGAGCTGTTTCTAATTCATCAAAACAGCTTGGAGGTAAGTCATGTGCTGCCAAACATCTTTCCAAAGCATCATATACATGTTCATCAGATTCAAACTTAATGAGATTACTGACCAATCCTCTCGGTTGACACACTCTTCTTCCAGGAAGTTCCTCGCCAGTTGAGTGTGAGTTATCGTCTTGTAAAAGAAAGTTCAGACCATCTGTATCCTATATCGTATGACATTCATAATAACGTGCAGTAGAATCGGGATTCACAAACTTTCTCAGTACAAGCCCCCTCCCCCCAAGAACATATGTGCATCCTGAGTGAGCCCACCCACTACCAAATGAATCTATAAATACTTCGCACCTTTAACAGCATTATTATTTTAATTATTTGCTCCGGTCCACCTGACACTTTCCTGCGGCCCCAGTTAGTAAATCCTCGTTGTAGCACATAATGATCAATACGGCCAACTATACTGATCCATGTACAGACCAGTATACCACCTCCGCCACATGCATATTCTTTCTGTGTGAAATTGGATTTGGATCTAGTCCCGTTTGTTCTCCAAAGATGTACACTTCTCGATTGTGTTTGGCTGTAATGTGAAGCGTGGTTTTTCTCTGCACACCACTGAAAACGAGCACTTTCGATGCGGCGAGTTAAAGGAACTGGTACCATTTATCGTCTAGGATAAAGGCCAACCTTATCAAGGTTGTTTTTGACTGTCTGGAATAAAGGCCAACCTTTATTAACTCTCTCCTGGTCTCATTGTTGAAGATATACCAAGCTGATTTATGATTATCTGGAATAAAAGCCAACCTTATCAAACTTGTTTCTGACTATTTGGAATAAAGGCCAACACTATTAAGCCTGTTTCTGACTATTTGGAATTCAGATCAAGCTTATCAAACTTGTTTCTGATTACCTGATATGAAGGTCAATCTTATCAAGCCTGTTTCTGACTATATTGAGAATAAAGATCAACCTTACCAAGCCTGTTTCTGATTACCTGGAATAATGGTTAACCTTATCAAACCTATTTCTGACTATCTAGAATAAAGGCCAACTTTATCAAGCCTGTTTCTAATTATATTGGGAATAAAGGCTAACCTTATGAAGCCTTTTTTCTGACTATCTGAAATAATCGCCAACCTGATTTTTACTGTTTAATGCTGACTTGTTATGCAGTTACTGCTATGAACTGTTAATACTGTGTGAATCTGAGGCCCACCTTTTGCCTCGAGCCCATATTGTTGTCTTGCGGGTTGTTCAAAAATCATCTATTCTGTCCTGACGGCCATTTGAATTTGTGGTATCAAATCTACTCCACATCCTGTTAACAACATAAATATGCTTATGTATATTTAGAATTTTTGGGCAAAGCTACTCAAGGACTAGCTGCGCATATAGCCGTCTATAAGTTTGAACTGATAGTCTTTAATCGAAGGAAAACAGCTAGTCAACAGCATCCACCGCCAACTCCTGGGCTACTCATTTCTGAACAAATAGTGAGACTTGACCTCACTCTTATAACGTAACCATGGCCCGAAATTGTGAAACGCGTTTTTATGAATCGGGAAAACTCGGTTCACACTCCGAGCCCCCCAAGTATTAACTCTCTCCTGGTCTCATTGTTGAAGACGTAACCATTCTGCAGCGACTTATGTTTGACCGGATTCTAGCCGACCTGTCATCGTTGGGGTTCTGGCATGTTTAGCTATCAATCTGGGTCTCTTTGCAAACACTTTAAGCTGAGGGTGAGTTATAAGAGTAACAGTCAATCCATTTACATGTATGGTGAGTGGTAGGATTCTGCTAAATGGCTACCCTCTTTCTTGTCAGTAGTTCAAAATTAAGAACGGCTGGAAATAGCTTTAGTAGCTTTGCCATATATACAAAACAAAACCACTCTCCATAAACTGCTGTTGTTCAAACCGCTGAGAACGAATTTTAATTACACAACTGAAGCGTTTTTATCAAATCACATGTTGGTCACGTGGTACTTGTTTAGCTTAAAAACTTAAATCAGCGCTGCCACTGACAATATTTTAGTGTCTTTAACTTTTCATTGCCAGAGTTAATTACAGAAAACTCCGATTATCCTTTTGTACAGCTAAATAGAAATCTTTATGACCAACCTAAACTTCAAGCCGACATCTTTATACGCAGATTCAGATCATTTGTTATAAGACTTGTAGCTTTTTGCTCAAACATGTTAATCTGACGGTGCTAGTAATAGTAACGGCATTGGTACTGGAACATTGTAACTAACCATCAGATTACTACCTGTAGCACTTACGTTTCTGCAGTGGATGATGTCTTGGTTACAGTAAATTCACTTAATAAATCACTTAACTTATGTTAAATAAAAGATGGACAAACGTGCAATAATGAGAAAAATATTACAGATCTTTCACAGAAAATCTAAAGGCACAAAAACTCTATAAATAATGAGAAATACAGCATTCTTATCACTAACTCCTATCTATCCATGTATATATCGTCGTTTTCCAGTATTCCACTTCAGTTACGTACAGTGAGGTGTATGGTTTACCTTGCTTAATTCTCGATATCCCACTTCGCTTACGGAAGCTAGATCTACGGTAAAAAAAGTTTATTACTTCTTCTTAATGTAGATCTAAAGTCTGCACTTATCAAATTTATTACTTCTTCTTAACATAGATCTAAAGTCCGTTCTTATCAAGTTTATTACTTCTTCTTAACGTAGATCTAAAGTCCGTTCTTATTAAGTTCATTACTTCTTTTTAAAGTAGATCTAAAGTCCGCTCTTATTAAGTTAATTACTTCTTTTTAAAGTAGATCTAAAGTCCGCTCTTATTAAGTTCATTACTTCTTTTTAAAGTAGATCTAAAGTCCGTTCTTATCAAGTTTATTACTTCCTTATCAAGTTTATTACTTCTTCTTAACGTAGATCTAAAGTCTGCACTTATACACATGTAATTTTGTTATATTCCAACACGATTTCAAGCCATCTGTAAAACCATAACGATATTTTATCAAGACGTTAGCATTAAAAAAAGAGAGCACCTAGAAAGAAAGGTATGAGCTTACTACCATCTGGTGTAACACAGGTGAGGCCTGCTTGTCCAAAATGCAGAATCCATTCATGTTTGACCCTAAAATTAAACTAGAGGAAAAGGACTTGGTTTGTAAATAGCCTTAAGCTAAAGCAATGCTATGATACACCCTCCTTAACCTCACGAGGAAAGGGACTGAACAATTCAGCACCAACACCGTAAACTTACCAACTCATACAGGAAATAGACGCAAGCAGCTGCTACCCCCCAAACAGATGGTTTTATCAGCAACAATCTTCACAGATTCTGCTATCAGTATCGCAGTTTTTCCGATTTACTTTTCGCTGACTAAAATTTGTGGATATACTTTTTGTGTATAATTAATAATTGTAGTAAATGAGAAACACGTCAAAATTTCTAATTTGTCTGATAACCTGCAAGTTACTTTGAAAATAATTATTTTCATTTTCTCTAAATAGAATTAGAAATAAGTTTTTCTACTAAAATTTAAATAACTTTCAGAGTTAAAATAAAGACAAAAATTATTATATGCTCTAAACTCTAGTGCAAGTTTTGTGAGGAGGGCATATCTTTTCATAAGGTTTAACTGAAGGAATACAACAAATAAAACTATATATATGTATATATTAATCATATTGGCTGTTTTGTCCAATAAACATTTTGGGTGTAAAAAGTATTTCTATTCAAATAGTCGTAGTTCTAATAATTACATACAAAACATACAAGCAAAAAAAAGAGCATGGCAGAGAAAAAAAAGGCACATTCTTCTTCTCAAGGCCGTTTCATTTACGTTTTGTACTTTGTTTTAATGTACATTAATGTAAGGGCTATTCGTTCTTATCAAGTTTATTACTTCTTCTTAACGTAGATTTAAAGTCCGTTGTATAAAATGACGTAAACTTAACTTTTAAATTGTGAAAATAATAAGATTTTCGGAAGTACCAATTCACATTTATCCAGTGAAAATTTACGTCAGTTATGAAATTAATGTCGTTAAGAATAGATAAAGGCTAAAATGTTTACGGTGGGAACTGAAGCCTTTATGTCACACCAATACTTAAATGCAAAGCGGGTATAAATTAAGATTATGTCAGCAGACACACAACGAAGAACACGAGATGACTTAAGACGACGAGAAGGATGTTTATCTAGAAAGTCCTAAGGGTAACTAAAGAAAACGGCGAGAGAATGGAACAGTCACGATATAATACAGAGAAAACTAAAGTTGATAAGCCACGCCCAACAAGAGTGTCCGTTATGTTGGTACTTGTAAGGCTCGTACTTTTGTAGAAAGAGACTTGATCGTGACATGCAATGTCGAATTCGTCATTTACTCGAAGAACATGATTAGATATCTATCCAACTTGTACTATAAAAGTGATCGCAGATGGCTGGGGACAATAATCCCCGAAAAGGGGGAGGGGACTTCTGCCAACGATCGTGAAGTATGAAACTTCGAAAACCTGATTTAGTATCTATGAACGTGTATCTCTGAAGAAAGAATTCATCATTGTTATTAAATAAGATATTCATGTGTGTATTATTGAAAGAAATGCATATATTTTAAAAAACATAACTGTGGGTTGTTGGCTTTACTGGAATAAACCACTTTCGCTATAGGGATGATTTACATTACGATTAAGACTCTAAAGAAATTCCCGTGTATTATATGTTACAATGTCTATACAACGCTGAGTGAAAGTGTGTGGAAAACAATGATCAGTAGATGTTTTTGAAGCTGTTCCAGTCGTTTCTAATAAGTTTTAACCTTAAGCTATGCTGTCTTCAAGTTTTAAAACTGAGCTTAAAGACGACTAGGTTAATTTGCTTTATGTAATTTCGCTGTGTTTTTGTTCTTTCTGTTGAAGAACGGGGATTTAATGGTATATTTTATCTACGCGTACTTGGGAGACTACAGTATCTCAATAATGTTCAATTAATATTGTTTGTTTGTTGTCAAGCGCAAACCTACGCGAACCCCGGTTTTTAGCATTATAAACCTTCGGGCTTAACGCTGAACCACAGCTTTCAAGTCCGTTTGAGCTGATTAACCTGTAGAATGTCACTGTCTTGATTTGCGTCATCGGTTCTCTGGAGTTGTTCTGACGGTCAGAAGCTGTTGCACCAAAATATTCGCTCAGGGTTATAAGATACTTTCATACTTTTATTTAACACATCACGATAAGATACTTTCATACTTTTATTTAACACATCACGATAAGAGACTTTCATACTTTTATTTAACACAGCACGATAAGAGACTTTCATACTTTTATTTAACACAGCACGATAAGATACTTTCATTATTTTATTTAACACAGCACGATAAGATACTTTCATACTTTTATTTAACACAGCACGATAAGAGACTTTCATACTTTTATTTAACACAGTACGATAAGAGACTTTCATACTTTTATTTAACACAGTACGATAAGAGACTTTCATACTTTTATTTAACACATCACGAGAACTTACCACAGCTCTTAGCATTACAACATTTTTAAAAATCGTTACTCAACGCTTCACTGTAAGTTAGAATTTATCGTAGATTTGTGTCCTATTCTTGTTATGTTATGTCGATACACACAGGAGGAATATTATCTTTAATACTACAATCCATGGATTTGAATGAAAATGAAACCAGAATTATTCAAACAAATCTGCCTAACAATTTTTTTTCTTTTGCTTAAACTTCGTACTTTAATGGAGATATTTATATTTATAAACCTTTTCACAAACCTCCTTAAATGGCAGTCTGATTAAATTTATGAACGTTTTAGAGTTTACACTAGTTTTCAAGGTATATTAAGAAGGTGAATTTGTAATAAAGACGTTCCCGTTTCGTTATTGAAGCCATAGAATACTAAGTATGATATAAATTATGTATGCATTACGTTTCTATTTCGTTATTACTTAAAGCAATAGACTGAATAGAGTAATTCCTAAATTAATAACATTTTAAAGGGACAAAAAGGAGCTTATTAGCCCATCAAGGATGTCCGTTCCAGCTCCCAACTATAACCACCACTTACTACTCATGTATTCATCCAATCTTTTCTGCAACCCATTTAAATTTTCTTCCTCCTTTGAAAGCAGCTCATTCCAAAACCACCCATTCTGTTTAATATCTAATACTGTCTAAACTGCGTACAACTCCTACGCTGCCAAAAATTGAATTTATGACCCCTTGTCCTATTGTTTTCATTACTAAACACAAAAAAGTTTGATGGATCTATATTATCAATACCCTTAATAATCTTAAACACCTCAATCAAATCCCCCTCTGACCCTTCTTTTCTCCAGAGGAAACAGGTTTAGAGATTTTAGTCTCTCCTCATAGGACAATCCTACCATTCCAAGTATCATTCCAGTGGCTCTTCTCTGAACCTTATCCAACAATTCAATGTCCTTCTTGAAGAAGGGAGCCCAAAACTGTACACAGTACTCTAAATGAGGCCTTACAAGTGATCTATACAGTGAAACAATAATATCCCTTGTCTTGTATTCAATATTTCTATAGATGCTACCCAAAATCCTTTTAGCCCTATTGCTAGCTACAATACACTGTTTAGATGACTTAAGTGATTTTTCAATCACAACACCTAGATCTTTTTTCTTCAACCACAATATTTAATGTATTCCCATTTGAATTGTGAAAACCTACATCCATTACCTTACATTTTGGATAGCTAAGCATCATCTGCCACGTATTGGCCCAATGCACCAAATGATCTAAATCTCCCTGTAAGTCTGCAGGCATCTTTGATACAGTTAGACACCCCAAAACCTTAATATCATTTGCAAACTTCATTCCAGAATCAATATCATTAATGTAAATCACAA
>NW_013669421.1:100330-105342 GCF_000517525.1 Limulus polyphemus
ACCCACAGACTTGTTACTTTTTGTAAAAATCTTTTGTGAAGAACCTTATCAAATGCTTTCTGAAAATCAAGGTAAACCAAATCCACAGTATTTCCTTCATAAACTCTTGCAATAACATCCTCCAAGAATGTCAAGATGATTTGTTAAACAAGATTTTCCCTTACTGAAACTATGCTGATTTTTTGACACTATATCAAACTGCTTTCAGTGACTCTGCAATGCATCTTTAATCACGCTCTCCAAAATCTTTTCAACTACTATTGTAAGACTAACTGTCCTATGAATTGCCTGGACACTGTTTATCACCTCCTTTAAATATTGGACTAACATTAGCCAACTTCCAATCTTCTAATACTCTTCCACTACAAGCTAGCGGTTCCCAAATAAAATCTTTAAGTTCCTTTAGAACTCCAGGATAAAAGTTGTCTGGTCAAGGGGATCTGTAAATTTTTCGGTTTCCCAACTTTTCTCTTACAATTTCAGAACTTGAAATGATATCTTTTACATCAATATTTTTCCCATACATTAAGTGCTCTGGTTGAGGCATAATACTTTATCTTCCTTCATAAAAACTGAAGAAAACATATAATTTAATCTGTTTGCTCATCCCTACATATTGATCTAAGCCTGTCCTTCAATCCTAGTGAACTACTTAGTATCTCATCCCCACATTTTATTCTTGGCAATATTCCTGACCAACTCAAGCTATGACCTCTTTCCTTAAATGCTCATATCACTGTTTTATACTTATTAATAAGCTCCTCAGATCCACCTTTCCTTACATCATTATCCCCAACATGTACCACAAAAACTAGCATCCTTAACTATCTCTCTGGTTCTATCAGTTATATCCTGTACCATTACTCCTGGATAGCATAAGCATGTTATTTTGCTCTTATTTACTCCAAATACTACTCTATCTACATGCCTAACTAATGATGCAAGATATATTTTCATTACATTCCGTTTCGTTACTTGAAACCATAGAGTAATAATACAAATAATGTTTGTATTACCTTTCCATTGCGTTATTACTTAAAGCAATAGAGTAATACTACAAGATATATTTTCATTACATTCCGTTTCGTTACTCGAAACCATAGAGTACTAATACAAGTAATATTTTTATTATGTTTCTGTTTTGTTACTTTAAACTATAAAGTAATGATACAACTAATGTTTTTATTACGTTCCCGTTTCATTTCTGTTTTTCTGAGAAAGTATATAGAATGAAACGAAGGTGTTTTTCTGATACAGCAGATAACCCATTCAACAGCAACTTCAATGATTCACCTTTCAAACCTCACAGACGTCACATTCTCTGATTCACCTGCAAAGCCGCTTATAAAAATACCGTTATAATGTCCACTAAACAATTTCTTAACAATAACACTTCATGTTTATGAATGAGTTCCTTAAAAAGCCAACAGCTGACAATCTAACTTTCTAAATGTAGTTTAGTATATATATACTTAACACGTTCGCTTCAAGTGCCTCACCGGTGGGTCACAACCGACTTCTAGTTATGGACCGCGTTACACACCGGTGGGTCACAGACAATTATGTTTCAAAGCCACATTTCTCTTGTGGCATATGAGTTTGAGACACTGTGACTGCTCCTTGGCTCCTCTTGAATGTTTATTTTTTTTATCTTAATTTATTATGTGGCAGTGAATGTGTTAAATGTTTGTTTTCCATCACAACTACAGGTATGTTCAGCGTGATTTCGGAATATCTTTATCACGTGAATCCACTCGCCTCAGCTTGCCAT
This sequence comes from Limulus polyphemus, assembly GCF_000517525.1. Lineage (NCBI taxonomy): Eukaryota > Metazoa > Arthropoda > Merostomata > Xiphosura > Limulidae > Limulus > Limulus polyphemus. Next base: position 102,102 of record NW_013669421.1, read on the forward strand.
TATTTTGTGTGTTTTAAAACCACACGTTATAAAAGTACCATTGTGGAGGTTGACACGGACTTTCAGCTCCCGGTGAGACAGCGGAAAGTTTACGGACTTACAATACTAAAATCTGGGGTTCGATTCACCGCGGTGGACAGAGCAGATGGCACATTGTGTAGTTTTGCACGAAGCAGATACAGCACTCTTTATGGGTATTATAATTATTCCGACGGTTTATGTGTTCTGATTGAATAATGTATTGACAGAAACATGTTGTTTTCGTATTTTTATCTTGATTTCATTTTTAACTTGTATGTAATTTTCAGTCACCTTCTGAGGCACGAGAACTTTACCAAATCATTACTATTCATTAATTGCAAAATAAACGACTTTGGTAATATTATTGTGGTGACCGCAAAACTGCAGTTTCCATAACACAACATAGGCGCGAACTTTGCTTTTCGAATCCGTGTAATATTGAACATTATTTTACCACGTTCTTAATTTTCATATACAGAATACAGGTGGCATCTTGACAAAACCTTAAAATATGTGTTTTTAGAATGTATCTTTAACCCATTCGCAACTCCCTTCAGTTCAAATTGAATCAAAATCGTATTGCTAAGCCTCATCACAGCCACCTAGTTTGATTTGTTTTGCTCCCAGATGCTTCGACGTAATCAACAGAAACTCGTCTTCACGAGGAAACTGGTGGTACTGTTTTTATATATACATAAAACTGCAATCCTACTTGTAGTGATATGAGACCAATGATATATTAGTTATGTCTCTACGCATAAAAAACGTAGGCGCCACCTAGCGGTTTGGCTGGCGTCATTCTTAGTGTCAGTTTCATAGTTACGTACGTTACGTAAGTAAATTGCTTCCCGAGCACATGAGGCTGGTATTTGTTACATGCCTTCTTCGAATGAGTGTACACAGAGTTTTGAGGTGGTACATGTTGCATTTCTTGCTCATTAAATAGCTGTGCTAAACAGTTTCTATTTGTTGTTGTTGTTTTACTTTTTAATTGCCACTTATTATTGTTTTCACTTTTATGTGTGTTGCCAGTCTTTAATGTGTCTTAAGTATACTGGTATAGACTGAATCCTGACAAACACTTGGGAAAACAAACTTATTATTTAGTAAATTGAACAGTTTACCGAAAAATGGCGGTTAATTAACTGCTAAAATGCCAGTTCTCTAACATGTGTCACCATATGGAAGTGTCAGTCAGTAGGTCGGTATAAAATACCCTTTACCTTTGTCATAAGATGTATAAATAGCCTTGTGCCACATGTTTCAAATGTGTTTATTTTGTTCAGAGTCTCTCGCTGAGCATTTCACTGACAATGTTTTTACCATTTTCTTGGGTAAGTGCTACGTGCGTCAGCAGGTTTAGCACGAGGAGTAAAGTTGCGAAACGATTGCTGTCAATTTCGCTTGGTGCATGTAACCCTTTTATAGTGATAAAACATATTTGTGCCCCCCCCCCCATGCCATATTGTGATGTCAGCAAGCATCTCGCCACGATTTTGTTGTATCATACGTCAAGAAAGAGAGAAAATTCTAACGTGTATCATGACATAAATGTATACTATATGTAGACGTCAGTTATTTTTATTCACATATTTTGATGATGTTGGGCGATAATTTTGGAACTTTAAGCGAAATACGAAATCGAAGCTATTTTAAGTACATGTTTCCCTTCCGAATACATATATATATATGTCACACCGCTACAAACCTGATTTCAGTACTTGTGATGGGCACGGCACAGGTAGGTAAATATATTATAAACAACTAACCAACCGCTAATTGTTGAACAGGTATTCGAATATTAGAAAAAAAAAGTCAGGCTACGACATTCAGCTGCCATTTGTTTCAAGCCAAGTAAATGTGATCGTTATAGTTTGTCGGCACGTTATACTTAACCCACAGCCTAATTTCAGAGTTTTGTAGATAATATCCGAGAGAGAAGAAGAACGAAAAACAAATACTTGTTTATCATGATATATAAACAATTTGGTTTGAACTTCGCGTAAAGCTACAAGAGGGCTATCTGCACTAGCGGCCCATAATTTTGCAGTGAAAGACTAGAGGGAAAGCAGTTAGTCATCATCACCCACCGCCAATTCTTGGACTACTCTTTTACCAACCAATAGTGGGATTGGCTGTCACATTATAACGCCGCCATGACTGAAAGGGGATTCGAATCCGCGACCCTCAGATTGCGAGTCGAGTGCCCCTAACCACCTAGCCATGCCAGGCCTAAAATATAAACGAGGAAGATTTGTAATTAAGCACAGAGCTACACATTCGGCTATCTGTGCTCTGCCCACCACGGGTATCGAAACCCGGATTCTAGCGTCGTAAGGCCGCAGACATACCGCTGTGCCACTGGGGGACAAACGAGGAAGAATTAATGGAAAATTTAAAAAGAACCAACATCATTTTTGTCACGACTAGCATTCGTGAGCAATAAAGCAAGAAGCGTGATATTCACATTGAACAATTAATTACACATCTAGCAGTAATAGACATTTTATATTTAGGATCTTCCTTCCTCAGTGTGGATGTGTATTAAACTGAAACTTGAACTGACTTTTTTTGAAAAAACTTGCGTCTTGAAGCTTTTAATATCGTGAATAAAAGTATAACCTCGTTTCTTTTAATATCATGAATAAAAGTATAACCTCGTTTCTTTTAATATCATGAATAAAAGTATAACCTCGTTTCTTTTAATATCATGAATAAAAGTATAACCTCGTTTCTTTCGAACTGTAGGATAAATGTAGCATTACATAACACGCTAAACACAGTAAACGTGTGCAACACATCTGACTCAAAAACGTCACTCATAAGACATTATTTTATTTCGCTGTTTCGATTCATGCCACTAGAGGGATGGTAGTTTATTTCTTCGTTAGAGTAAAGCTACACAGAGGGCTATCCCGCAAACTAAGTCCGTAAACTTACCACCGACCCACCGGGGTACGACTTCATACGATAGTTGAATTCCGTATTTCAATATCATTTTCTGTACTTTTAAAATATCATATAATTATTATCTTGCTTTTTTAAAAAAAACAAATATATCCGTGAAACTTAACTGTTAAGTTGTGAGTACTTATAAACGTGGCGAAGAATTTTCGTTTCCTTTGCATACGAGTTCCTTTTTATAAAGTTGAAGTGATTTTTACCTGTGTTCACTTCAAACGCAAAATCGTATAATAAAGCATTTACAACTTATACGGGC
>NW_013669421.1:106342-114233 GCF_000517525.1 Limulus polyphemus
CTTCTAGTCTTACACTGCTAAATTAGGGACGGCTAGCGTAGATAGCCCTCGTGTAGCTTTGCGTGAAATTCAAAAACAAACAAACAGACGACTTATACGTAATTACGTCAGATTTAGTTCAGAGCTTGTGCCACCAGGAGTTCATATAAAATAACTGTTGGTAGACTAAGTTCGCTACAAATAAAGCAACAAATAGAGATTGGTCAACTTTCATAAGGTACGTCAACAAACATGTCTAGATTATAATGTACACTTTTGCTCACATACAATAACATGTCTAGATTATAATGTATACTTTTACTCACATACAATAACATGCCTAGATTATAATGTACACTTTTGCTCACATACAATAACATGTCTAGATTATAATGTATACTTTTACTCACATACAATAACATGTCTAGATTATAATGTATACTTTTACTCACATACAATAACATGTCTAGATTATAATGTACACTTTTGCTCACTACAATAACATGTCTAGATTATAATGTACACTTTTGCTCACATACAATAACATGTCTAGATTATAATGTATACTTTTACTCACATACAATAACATGTCTAGATTATAATGTACACTTTTGCTCACATACAATAACATGTCTAGATTATAATGTATACTTTTACTCACATACAATAACATGTCTACATTATAATGTACACTTTTGCTCACATACAATAACATGTCTAGATTATAATGTACACTTTTGCTCACATACAATAACATGTCTAGATTATAATGTACACTTTTGCTCACATACAATAACATGTCTGGATTATAATGTACACTTTTACTCACATACAATTTTGAGTAACACTTTAGATGAGCAAAGTCATAAAGTTATTTGAACAAACTGTTAGATATTATATTTGTAATTCACTTCCGTTTTTATAAATATTTTATAACAATTTATGATTTTTGTTTAAAATGTTTCCATGAAATGAGCACGAATAGTTCTTTTTCTGCCCCAGGTTTTAAGTTTTTATCGAGAGCATGTTACCGTAACATGAAATATTTCCATGAAATGAGCACGAATAGTTCTTTTTCTGCCCCAGGTTTTAAGTTTTATCGAGAGCATGTTACCATAACAAGAAATATTTCCATGAAATGAGTACGAATAGTTCTTTTTCTGCCCCAGGTTTAAAGTTTTTATCGAGAGCATGTTACCGTAACATGAAATGTTTCCATGAAATGAGCACGAATAGTTCTTTTTCTGCCCCAGGTTTTAAGTTTTTATCGAGAGCATGTTACCATAACAAGAAATTGTTCCGTTTCTTTCCACGTTTGTTCATCTTGTTTTAGAAAAATATTTTTCTGGTAATGTCACATTTTAACGGGTTATTCTGCACAGTATTCATGCATTATTGCGTTTTATTACATTTTGTGATATTTTTCTGTGAATATCAGTCTCCTGCATGAGTAAAGTTATTGTTATCGGCTGAGATACGTGGCTACCTAGAGTGAATTACTAATAATGCACATTTGTGTGAAATGATAATCAAGGTTCATATCTGCCACCACTTTTGTTTTCACTTTGTAATTTTGCTACAAAGCGTTCGCTTTAATTCTAGAGAAACATTTAAAACCGTGGTTAGCTTATTTAAAATGTTATCTCAGCATTCAGCCACGAGTGCCATTTCTGATTTCCAATGTGAGGGGAGGACTTTTTATTCAGGCTCACGGAGTTAGGCCATCGGACGACCTTAGGTTTTTTAAAGGTTAAAATCCGTCTATTTTGGGAGCATTATTTCCTCTACTATTTGATTACCATTCAAATATCGCAAACTACCCATTTTACACACACACACACATATATATATGTGTGTGTGTGTGTGTATTGTTCCAAAAATAAATAAATAAATTATGTTAAGTCAGGGGAGCGGACAACTTTTAATATTCCACATACCTCTTCTTTTTTTTACAAAGAACATTCATGCTACACATTTAATTGTTTCAATCTTAATACGTATTTATTAGCAAAGCTTTCGTTATATATACGTACATTCCATTACCCTGACTTTCCCACACCATGTTATCAAATTAGTAACCGTAGCTTTGTTCACTGTGAAGTCATAATGTATTTCCATATACGCATGCGCATCGTTACTTGTTCTTACATATTATGAGGATGTTTTAGTATAATCAGTGTTTATACTTTTCCACCAGAAAGAAGAATGAACAATCTGGACGAAGGAAGTTGTTATGTGAGCAGTCATTACGACATTACGTTTTTTGTTTGTTTTTATTAAGCAGCATAATTTATAATTCCTGAAAGAAACCGTCCGTAGATATATAGGAATACGCAATGACATATTAATGTGACACACCCAGTAAAAAAGTATTTTCGTATAAACGAAAAGTTGTAGTTCTAGCAAAAAATAAATAAAAAAATCCTGATCCATTTCCGTTAGAAAAGCTGTATTATGGTTAATATCTTGCTAAATTTCCATTTTTAAGTTGGATGAAGTGAGCCAGACTAATGATATTGAAGCTGAGCAGTTTACATACAGCCAACTACAGTTTATTATACTGTTTACTATCAAGAATAGTCAATACGATTCAAAACGATTATATCCTAGAAGATCCAAATGTCACCAAAGGCAGATTCACAATCATAAGTTTTATTCGGAGAAATGTTGGCATGGTACAAGGTGTTTCAAAACCATATTATACGCACGCCGAAAGCACGTTTGTATCAAACTAGCATTATTATTTTTATTTCATTTCTTTTTCTCTTCCAACAATACGAGATTGTTTCTTTGAACGAGACGAGTTCGTGTCAGTGTGCATGACTTTGTGAGATTCGATGAATACTGTTCAAAGTAGTAGCTTGATTTAGGAATAAGTTTTGCATGCTGAGAGTAATGGAAATCATGTTGAACACCTGTAGGCTTGATACGTTGACTGTGAGTAACGGAAATCATGTTGAACACTTTTTGTGGGCTTGATACGTTGACTGTGAGTAACGGAAATCATGTTAAACATCTGTTGGCTTGATATTTTAACTGTGAGTAACAGAAATCATGTTGAACATCTGTTGGCTTGATATTTTAACTGGGAGTGACGGAAATCATGTTGAACACTTTTTGTGGGCTTGATACGTTGACTGTGAGTAACGGAAGTCATGTTGAACATCTGTTGGCTTGATATTTTAACTGGGAGTGACGGAAATCATGTTGAACACTTTTTGTGGGCTTGATACGTTGACTGTGAGTAACGGAAATCATGTTGAACACTTTTTGTGGGCTTGATATGCTGAATGAGAGTGATAGAAATCATGCTGAACATCTGTGGGCTTGATATTTTAACTGGGAGTTACGGAAGCCATGTTGAACACTTTTTGTGTGCTTGATATGTTGACTGAGAGTGACAGAAATCATGCTGAACATCTGTGGGCTTTGTATTTTAACTGGGAGTGACGGAAGCCATGTTGAACACTTTTGTGTGCTTGATATGTTGACTGAGAGTGACAGAAATCATGCTGAACATCTGTGGGCTTTATATTTTAACTGGGAGTGACGGAAGCCATGTTGAACACTTTTCGTGTGCTTGATATGTTGACTGAGAGTGACAGAGATCATGCTGAACATCTGTAAGTTTGATATGTTAACTGAGAGTGACGGAAACATATTGAACATTTTCTGTGCCATGTCCAATCTTTCCTGAATAAAACGTACTTCTCCTAGGACAAGTAGTTTTTAAGGTGCAACCTTCTTGAATATAATATTTTCCGTGTAATCACGCTGTATTGTGAATACTTTCATGATCTGTAGCTGTCTCTGAGCACTGTAGGTGAAGGGGTTAAATTTGAAATGTTAGTGTGGAAAGACCTTTTACCAAACGAATGCAGATTCAGGTGTGTGTGTGGAATTTCTTTAGTTTTATTTATCATATCAATAAACAATACATAAATTGATTTTAACACTTATTACGTGCTATTTTATCCACAGTTTAATTTCCGGAACTACTTTGTAGACTTTTCCTACGTTACGCACTGAGACAACGACTCGGCTGGTGTTCCTTTTCATTCGGAAAGTACCACACTTCTCTCCAGCATGTCAAATCACATTTCACCTTCTCTCTCTCTCTTTCATGTTGCAACAGTAAAACTAAGCAGCATATTCTAGCAGCCCATCTCGTCTGTTTGAATATACGTTAAGTACCCAGAAATATATGTCTACACATGAGCCGGATCACCCTTACCCTCCACGTATTTTACAAAAGTCACTCTTTACTATTTATCAGTTCATAACATTTTCAAATTAGATCATTAGTTGTATTTTTAAGAGCATATAATATACTTGTGGTATTTCATGTGTGCAAAGGTGTTTACTACTTGTGGTGTTTCATGTGCACAAAGGTGTTTACTATTTGTGGTGTTTCATGTGCACAAAGGTGTTTACTACTTGTGGTGTTTCATGTGCACAAAGGTGTTTACTACTTGTGGTGTTTCATGTGCACAAAGGTGTTTACTACTTGTGGTGTTTCATGTGTACAAAGGTGTTTACTACTTGTGGTATTTCATGGGTACAAAGGTGTTTACTACTTGTGGTGTTTCATGTTTACAAAGGTGTTTACTACTTGAGGTATTTCATGTGTACAAAGGTGTTTACTACTTGAGGTATTTCATGTGTACAAAGGTGTTTACTACTTGTGATGTTTCATGTGTACAAAAGTGTTTACAACTTGTGGTATTTCATGTGTACAAAGGTGTTTACTACTTGTGGTGTTTCATGGGTACAAAGGTGTTTACTACTTGAGGTATTTCATATGTACAAAGGGCACCTTTTTTAATTTCTTTCATCTAATGCCAAACTTCTGTGGTTGTTTTGTTTCTCTCTGTGTGTATCTTTTGTTGTATTCTTAACATTCTGTTTTACATATCTGTCTTGTTCGATAGTTTCACACACAGTCTACACATACAGTCTACAGATAGTTCAAAGTGGTGGTCGTCTTTATTATTATCAACTATACGTTTTTTACGCTTATAATTTTAACCTGGGTTATGGTTAAGAGAATAAATACCAGCATATCTTAAGACTTGAGTAAACAAAAAAATCATGATCATGGATAAGCGACCGAATAAAATCATTTTTGAAAATCAAGCAAACTGAGGAGAATTATTTTCAGATGTGTACTTCATACCTCTGGTTATGATACATCATCTTATTTTAAATCAATGGGATTTAAACTCATAATTCTGTACAAAAGAAGCAGGAGTGAACACGAAAAGCCAAAAACGATCAATGTTTGTTTTAAAATTTCGCGTAAAGCTATTTGAGGGTTTTCAGCGCATAGTCTTCCCTAATTTTGAATTAATAGACTAGAGGGAAGGCAACTACTCAACGGCACCCTCTGCCAACACTTGCCTGATTGAATAGTGGGCTTCGACTGCCACTTTCGTAGCGCACCCAAGGGTTCCAAGGTACGAAACACGATTTGGCGTAAACGGGACGCTTACTCTGTTCCCTCGGATTCAAGATCGAAATAGGCTAAGCATTAGACCACGCCTGGCCCAAAGTTATTATTTCGCTTTACTTTTAACGGATTAAACATGGTCAAAAGGTGATGGCGGAAAGCTACCCACTGAGCTCTTTTTACAGCAGGGAAACAAACACCGGGTTTTACCGTGTACGTCCGTAATCGTACCACTGACCCACCGAGAAATGATTTGTTAGCAATTTAGCTGATTTATAATAATGATTTATCTGAAGTGAAATCGCAGATTATGCAATACTTATTCAACTAGGCTGTATAGAAATAAACTTTAAAAATAATGAACAATTTGCGATTTTTTTTAGAAAATTTACATAATGCCTTTTGTAGCATTGATGGTTTATAAATTATAAAAGAAGTATTAATAACAGGCGCAGAAAACTTACCTTTTCTTATAACTGATACACATAAAACGCCGCTACTTAATATGAATGAATAGCCTTTGTACACAACTTTAAATGCTTCTAATCCTTTCCAAATACCTGGCTCTTTTCTTCAGGTGAAGAAAATCACGTAGCGATTAAACAAGAAAGAAACCCTTCAGGCCCAGATGGTTGTTAGGAGCTTATCATTTTAAGACAGACATTCTGTATATATTAAGCTGTCATATCTCCGACTCGAGGTAGAGTAAAAATAATATAATAAAGATTTAAAATTTGCATATGAGGGTACTATTCAACATGATGAAAAAAGTAGAGCGAATACACAGTGAATCACAAACGCAGCAGGTGAAATATTTACGTGTTTTTTTTTCTCCATATTAAAGCTAAAGTACCACACAATCTGCGTGGCGCCCTCGCACGGATCAATCAAAGAACGTACTCTTATTTGAATAAAAGAGTTAATATTGTTAAGAACAGGCTGAAAGAGAAGGGTTGTGATATACAATGCTTAAGCAGTTGCGCTGTAGTAAAAGTGAAAGCAGTACATAAACCTCAAAGCGCCCCCTTTCTAACGATTTAATAATAAATAACACGAACCTGCAAACTGCAAATAAACATTATTTTTAATTTCGTGTGTTTTCTATAATTTCTCGGCACGTTTAAGAGGTCTAGTTCAGTAATTTAGATATTGGAATATTTGTCACTGAATTATTTTCTTGAATAAGAAGAAAGCCTTTTAGACATCAGGTGCTCTAGGATCACTACGGTTTATAGCTCAAGCGTAACCAAACTCGTGTAGAATTTATGTTACCTCTTCTGGTAATTCCGTGAAATGCGATGAACAAAACAGTTGTTGACACGTTACAAACAGTTCTTGATAGGTATGATGTTCGCTTTACCGTTTATAATGGTCCGGCATGGCCAGGTGGTCAGGGCGCTGGACTGGCGTTGTAGTGTATACATAGGTTTATAGATTAAAACACGACTACATGTAACAACGATATTCAGTGGTGTTGGGAAAGTCCCAGTATGGCCAGGTGGTTAGGGCGCTTGACACGCAATATGAGGGTCGCGGTTCGAACCTTCGTCCCACCAAACAGACAAACCCTTTCAGCCGTTGGGGGCGTTATAATTTGACGGTCAATCCTACTATTCGTTGATAAAAGAGTAGCCCAAGAGTTGGCGGTGGGTGATGATGACTATCTGCCTTCCCTCTAGTCTTACACTGCTAAATTAGGAACAGTTAACGCGAATAGCCCTCGTGGAGATTTGCGAGAAATTCAAAATAAACCGTTTATAATTGCAATTAGGACTAACGCTGTAACACTTTAAGTTTACTTTTTTAATGATATATATTTATAAACGTATATATATTAAAATAGTGTGTTTGTTTGTTTGTTGTTAAGCGCAAAGCCACACAGTGGGCTATCTATGGTTTGCCCACCGCGAGTATTGAAACCGGATTTTTAGCATTATAAGTCCTCAGACTTCGCGCTGAGTCACCGGGGAACACATGAAAAAGGTTTCAATAGTGTTCTGACGACGAGGCTGTCTTTCATCTTCGAAAGTTACTCAAATAATGCTATTTTTTGATAGACATGGAAATAAAATATTTTGTGCTGTTATGATTGACCATATGTTATGTTAGGGGTAGAAAAGAAGGTTCAAACTACTTTGAACGTTAAGGGAAATTATATTTTCAATAACTGGCTTCTGTTTAATTGTAAGAAAAAATTTCAAATGAGTCGTATTCTCAGCGTTTTATGTCATAATATGAGATCTCAGTTTAAACGTAGTTGAATGGATTGTATTGTATTTATCGTATGGATTAGGAAGCGACATTACTAGAGTAAGTAAATCCGTTGTTTATCTCTAAACAGCTGTTATGTAAAGTTAGTGCAAAAATATTGTGATGATTTATTCCTTATGATGTTTATTAAGAATTACTCAACCATATATTTTAAACTTAAATTATTTATGCACCATGATTTTATTGGTTACG
>NW_013669422.1:0-1093 GCF_000517525.1 Limulus polyphemus
ATCAAAAAACTCCACCTTTTGAATTGTTTTACTCTGGGTTAGCGAAAGTTCATTTTTGTAGAGTTCATAGTGATATAATGTTTTTCGTCAATACTATAATGTCTCAATTTTGAGTTTTCCGACGAAATAAGCACTATCAGATGTTTTTCTATTAATTTTGAGTCAAAAAAACACTTTTTTTATTTTCCAAAAAATTCATATTTTCACCAAAGACTATAGCCCATGTTTTTTCACAGATTTTGAAAAAAAATTGTTTTACTTCATATTTCAATACAAAGATGCCCTTGATGTTAATCTTTCAAAATAGTGATCCTTTTATGAAAATTCCAAATAGTTATTTCGTATTCTCTTATCAAAATTTCGTTTAGTTTCGATTTTACTGTTGTTGTTTTTTGTCTTCAATTATATTATAAACAAAGAACTTTAAGAATAATATCATTCAAACAAAATTTCAACTATTAATAACCATGAAGTCTTCTGGTCAAAAAAACTCCACCTTTTGAATTGTTTTACTCTGGGTTAGCGAAATTTCATTTTTATAGCGTTCATAGTGACATAATGTTTTTCGTCAATACTATAATGTCTCAATTTTGAGTTTTCCGACGAAATAAGCACTATCGGGTGTTTTTCTATTAATTTTGCGTCAAAAAAAACCCTTTTTTCCATTTTCCAAAAAAATTCATATTTTCACGAAAAACCAAAGTCTATAGCCCATGATTTTCACAAATTTTGAAAAAAATTGTTTTTCTTCATATTTCAATCAAAGATGCCCTTAATGTATAATTGTCAAAATAGAGATCCTTTTATGAAAATTCCCAATAGTTATTTCATAATATGTTATCAAAATATCGGTTAGTGTCGATTTTACTCTTGTTGTTTTTTTGTTTTCAGTTATATTATAAACAAAGAAGAACTTTAAGAATAATATATTCAAACAAAATTCCAACTATAAATAGAAATGAAGTCTTCTTATGAAATAAACTCCACTTTTTGGATTGTTTTTACTCTAGGTTAGGAAAAGTTCATTTTTTTATCATTTATAGTGACATAATGTTTCTCGTCAATACTATAATGTCTCAATTTTGATTTTTCC
>NW_013669422.1:1693-2570 GCF_000517525.1 Limulus polyphemus
AACAAAGAAGAACTTTAAGAATAATATCATTCAAACAAAATTCCAACTATTAATAGCCATGAAGTCTTTATATCAAAAAAACTCCACCTTTTTTATTGTTTTTACTCTTGGTTAGCGAAAGTTCATTTTTATAGCGTTCATAGTGACAAAATGTTTTTCATCAATACTATAATGTCTCAATTTTGAAATTTCCGACGAAATAAGCACTATCGGATGTTTTTCTATTAATTTTGCGTCAAAAAACCCTTTTTTCCATTTTCCAAAAAAATTCATATTTTCACCAAAAACCACAGGCTATAGCCCATGTTTTTCACAAATTTTGAAAAAAAATTGTTTTTCTTCATATTTCAATACAAAGATGCCCTTGATGTTAATCTTGCAAAATAGTGATCCTTTTATGAAAATTCCCAATAGTTTTTTCATAATATGTTATCAAAATTTCGGTTAGTGTCGATTTTACTATTGTTGTTTTTTTGTTTTCAGTTATATTATAAACAAAGAAGAACTTTAAGAATAATATCATTCAAACAAAATTCCAACTATTAATAGCCATGCAGTCTTCTGATAAAAAAAACTCCACCTTTTGAAATGTTTTACTCTGGGTTAGCGAAAGTTCATTTTTATAGCGTTCATAGTGACATAATGTTTTTCGTCAATACTATAATGTCTCAATTTTGAGTTTTCCAACGAAATAAGCACTATCGGATGTTTTTCTATTAATTTTGCGTCAAAAAAACACTTTTTTCCATTTTCCAAAAAAATTCATATTTTCACAAAAAACAAAACGCTATAGCCCATGTTTTTTCACAAATTTTGAAAAAAATTGTGTTTCTTCATATTTCAATGCAAAGATGCCCTTGATGTAAAACTTTCAAAA
>NW_013669422.1:3313-4771 GCF_000517525.1 Limulus polyphemus
AAAAAATTGTTTTTCTTCATATTTCAATACAAAGATGCCCTTGATGTAAAACTTTCAAAATAGAGATCCTTTTAAGAAAATCCCCAATAGTTATTTCATAATATGTTATCAAAATTTCGGTTAGTGTCGATTTTACTGTTGTTGTTTTTTTGTCTTCAATTATATTATAAACAAAGAAGAGCTTTAAGAATATTATCATTCAAACAAAATTTCAACATTAAAACCCATGAAGTCTTCTTATCAAATAAACCACACATTTTTGATTGTTTTTACTCTGGGTTATCGAAAGTTCATTTTTTTAACATTTATAGTGACATAATGTTTTTCGTCAATGCTATAATGTTTTAATTTTGAGTTTTCCGACGAAATAAGCACTATCGGATATTTTTCTATTAATTTTGCGTCAAAAAAACACTTTTTTTCCATTTTCCAAAAAAATTCATATTTTCACCAAAAACCAAAGGCTATAGCCCATGTTTTTTCACAAATTTTGAAAAAATTGTTTTTCTTCATATTTCAATACAAAGATGCCCTTTATCTAAGACTTTCAAAATGGAGATCCTTTTATTAAAATTATGAAGTTAATGATAGTATCCGTGTCTTCCTCTATGGGTATGAATGGGTACAAAGTGATTACATCTAAGGAAAATAAAATAGAGTCAGAACAAATTGTTTGTGCAGAAGATATCTCTTTTCTAATTGGTCTTTTGTATTGTTTAAGTGTGTTGGAACATACTTTAAACATAGTTTAAACAGTAACCAGCATATGGTTTCTGTTGCAGAGTCATACACTGACACTATGGGTTTTAAAGGTAAATTTATTTTATGGTTTTTTTAGGACTTCACAGGGTTCGATTTTAAGTTGTCCGGAAGGCGGTATTGGTTGTCCGAAAAACAAAAACACAAACCCTCCAAACAGATCCAATTACTATAATTTTGATTATTTTATATCTTATTTATTTCCAAAATTTACAATTAATGTTTAGTTGGTAATTTTGCTTTTGACACCGTATTTCCCAGGAGGTTTCGTTACTTTGAAAAAAATAAGCCCAAAACTTGCTAATGTTACATTGTATTTTAAGGAAACAAACAATCAATAATCTGTAAAAGTTTAAACAGAACAGTGATTTTGGTCAATCACGGTCATTCTAACCAGTGTGGCCTGTCCGCCAAGTACAGTAAAGTACAGCGTATAGTAAGAGTAGACTTACGTCGGAACTCTCACACATTTTTCTAGCGAACATCACGATTAGACACGAACTCAATTTTGTCCTATACAGTAGTTATTTAACATTAGACTAACTTTGAAGAAATAGAAGAAAGGAATAGTAAATGGTAACAGAGCATTAGACACATTTACAATAATTCGATGACGAGGAACCCACTTTGAGACTAATAATGGCTGGAGACGGCTTAAATGGGTAATGAAGAAAAAATTTAATATAAGTTTAACATAAC
>NW_013669422.1:5015-6841 GCF_000517525.1 Limulus polyphemus
AGCCATTACATTTACAATAATATTCATGTATACACTAGAAACCAAAGCCCTTGACACATATAGACAAAAAAAAAACAGGTTTAATTCCAGAAGTTTGGTACACATACATCGACGAGATATTTGGTATTTGGAATCATGGAAAGAAACACTACAGCAGTTTTACTGTTTCCTAAACAACTTCCACCCCTTAGTCAATTTCACACTAAAACTACCCCAAGCAGAAGAATACTTAACGTTCTTAGACCTAACCCTAAAAATCCAAGACAGGCAAATACGGAGCTCCACGCATAACAACAAATGCAAGAAGCCGATGTTTCTCCATTACAAATCACACCACCCAGACCAAGCCAAAATGGGACCAATAATAGAAGAATTAACGAGAATGTATTGAAACTGCTCCACGCAGAATGCCATTCAAACAGCACAAAAATACTTCAAAACACGAGTATTACGAAATGGATATATTATATCGACGTTGTTTTCAAATCACACACACACACAAAACAATACAACAGCACAGACTCCAAAACAAAAAGACGTACTCGAAAACGACCACAAGGAATATTCCTTACATTAACAACACAATCACAACCAAGATTCTTGAAGCCATTAAACAATCCCAAATGATAACCAACATAACATAAAAACCGGATAAAACATTAAATAAGTTATTACTTTACTCTTGATACTCACAAACAAAACGCGTCAAAAACCAATGTTACACCTGGGAAAACATATCAGGATAAATGTGCCACATCTAAAACGTAGTCTATCAAATCATTTGTAGTATATGTGGAGACACATATAGAGGAGAAACCGGAAGACTTTTACACACGATTTTCTCAGAACACATCAGTGCATTATATATGTATGACCAACTCAAAACCTCCCCACCAGAGCAGTTCTTATATAAACACAGAACCCTAAACACAGAAAATCAAAATCCCATTTAAAATATATAAAAACTATACTCATCAACGAAACGAAAATTCAAAAATTAACAGAGGCAATGTGTGGTACATTTAATTAAACCACCATTCATAAAACAACACGTTGTACCAATACGCTTAACACTATTATTTTCAGTTTAACACTTGTGTATTCTGAAGTATCACACAGTCTTGTAATTTGGTTTTAACACTGCTAATAAACTTTATATCGATTCAACCTTACTTTTTTTCCCGCGGCATCATATATTTTCTGTCTATTTGTTTTAGTAGCTAATCATGCAACATTTTGCGGTTGTTTTATTTCTATTTATATAGATAAACGTCAATATGTGTGTTTGTGTGTGTATGTAGCTGTCATACGTTTCTGCACTTCTTGACCAATCAGCACCAAACTTGATACAGTAATACAGGATGACATGAGGAAAATCATGGGTGGTTGGACCCCCTTCCCATCTAATTTCATATTTAACTTCATAAAAACTACCAATGTTGTATATCCCTCAGTATTAGAATGAACTATGTAACCACTATTGTTAGAATTCTTGAAAACAGTATGTCTTTCTTCTCAGTATTCGTACCTTTATGTATTTTTATTGTACTTGTAATGTTTATTATGTTAAGAAAAAAATAGAATCACAGTTTTCTATCCTTTGTTACAAACGAGTTTTTATTTCACCAACGGACGGATACTCCAATTAGTATCATATTAGGTCGTTAAGAAATTAATGTCGCGTTTTGGGACACTTTCATTAGCCATCCCCTCAAAACACGTACGCCACGTATAATAGTTAAGTAAACCGCCTAAACATCACGTTAGTGTAGCCTATATAACGTGTAAAGTTTAGTATACTCTAATCCCGTCTAGTGATGGCACAC
>NW_013669422.1:7761-27876 GCF_000517525.1 Limulus polyphemus
AGTGAAATAATAGTAACATTCTATACGTTGTCAGAAGCACATTATGGTAGATTGGGTAAATAAAGCACTTTTATAATTTAAAGAATATTGTAATATCAAAAATGTTTATGCATTAGCACCAAAGAAGACCCAAAGGCGAAACGTTTGTTAAAATAAAAAGTTCTCTTATAATTAACTGGAGTGTAAAGTTTTTCTAAGTTTATTATCAAAATTAAAAACACTTTGGGATTCAATACTTTCTTTTTAATTATAAGAGATAATTCTGTAATTGGTTATTTTAGTGAATTAAATTTTTGGTTATTTTAACAAATATTCTATTGTAGCATAAAATTTAATCATATACCCCCCAGTGGCACAGCTGTATTTCTGCGGACTTTCAACGCTAGAAACCGGGTTTCGATACCCGTGGTGGGCGGAGTACAGATAGCCCATTGTGTAGCTTTGTGCATAATTACAAACAACAACAATTTAACTCTATACTTACTGATGAGGCCTCCATCGGATTTTAAAACTATTTTTGCATCAAATTGCTCGTGAATCCATTACTTAATTGGTTACGGATCCCTTACAACATACGAGTCACAAACAAAATTCCAAATTACAATTAAGCCCATTAGTTACTACCAGGATTCCCAATAAAATTTACGTAGAAGATATCCAATTTATAAAATATAAAAAATGAGTGATAAAATATACAAAAAACATAAAATTACTTAATTCGTCATAATATATGGACTGAATCGATAGTGAATGGTATGATAAGAAATTGGTGAATTAAGAGTGTGTTTATTGTTTCAATATAATAAAACCTATTCGTAACTACTGTTCCATAACTTTTAAAGTTGAAGGTCAATTAACTAGTTCCATCAGAGCTAAGTTGTGTTCTTACTGAGGTTAATAAAAGCTAGGTGTTATTTCATACACAAACTGTATTATTTACTTTCCAGTTTCTATGTATGATTTCTAATTACATCTGCTCTGTAAATTCTTGAACAACATTTAGAGCTGTTATAGCAGATTTTTCGTCTGATTAAATCGACTAAGTTGTGTAAATAAAACATTGTTGGAACGTGGCAGTAATTAAAAATTGGGAGAAGTAAGAACATAATTCCTAATACAGATAGAACATTATTTTTGTGAGATTAAGTCAAACTTTAACGGGTTAAGCGAAAGTTCTTTAACGGTTTAAGTCAAAGTTCTTTAATGTGTTAAGCCAAAGTTCTTTAACGGGTGAAATAAAAGTTCTTTAACGGGTGAAGTCAAAGTTCTTTAATAGGTTAAGTCAAACTTTAACGAGTTAAGTGAAAGTTCTTTAATGGGTTAAGCTAATTCTTTAATCTCACTGTGACTAAAAACAACAACAAAAACATCTGAGTTTTCAAGTTAAATTTTGTCGTGTTAATAAAGTAAGAACAAAGCTGGTATAATGTGTATTATTTTACTCTACGCTGAGATAGAACATTAAATTAAATACTTTCAATTAAATTTTTCTATCGTTTTTGTGATGTGTATAGGATCACAAAGTGTATTAGAGGAATTCTCAAAATTTCAAAACTGTGAAAGACTCAAAACAGTTTATGATATTTCAGGCAAACTAGAAAAACAAAATTAGCATATGAAAACAATTATAACTGTCAGAGGTTTTTATAATATTGCCTGAGGATAGCTATGTATTACAATGTTTTGTAATATGTTGTTTAAATCTTCGGCAGTAGAGATATTTGAGAATTAAAAAGACATGCTTGACGTAATTTTACGGCACTTTCAGTTAGTTTAAATCTATCTAAGTGAATTACATCGTAATGTCCAAAACTGTATACTGTTTCTGCTGAACAGCTCACTAAGTTTTAGTTATTAACTAGTTTTCCCGTGTTGAAAGCATTTGAAGTGCTTGTACTAAACAGTGAAATTTCCAAATTCTATATTATTCAATTGATTCTACACACACACACACATATATATAAAGAAAAAAGGTTATTTGAAAGAATCCATAACTGATGACCTGTTTGTCTGAAGTTTATTGATTTATCGGGACATTTCAAAGGTAAGACCAAAGAGAACGATACAGCCGATGTTCTGCGGAAAAGTGTCGAAGTTGGGGAATTTCACGTCATTCTGTTTTTTGATATTATCAATAAGTTTTGTATATTTTCGTGCAACTAAATGAAAAGTCAAATGATGACAAAACCTTGTCGAAACGTTGTACATTTGCTGTTATGTTAAACTTATATTAAAGTTTTCTTCATTACCCATTCAAGCCGTCTCCAGCCATTATTAAACTGTGGATATTATTCTAGTGTATATATCATCAATAAACTGTGGATGTTATTCTAGTGTATATTTCATCAATAAACTGTGGATGTTATTCTAGTGTGTATTTCATCAATAAACTGTGGATGTTATTCTAGTGTGTATTTCATCAATAAACTGTGGGTGTTATTCTAGTGTATATATCATCAATAAACTGTGGATGTTATTCTAGTGTATATTTCATCAATAAACTGTGGATGTTATTCTAGTGTATATTTTATAAATAACCTGTGGATGTTATTCTAGTGTATATTTCATCAATAACCTGTGGATGTTATTCTAGTGTATATTTCATCAATAAGCCGTGGATGTTATTCTAGTGTATATTTCATCAATAACCTGTGGATGTTATTCTAGTGTATATTTCATCAATAAACTGTGGATATTATTCTAGTGTGTATTTCATCAATAAACTGTGGATGTTATTCTAGTGTATATTTCATCAGTAACCTGTAGATGTTATTCTAGTGTATATTTCATCAATAAACTGTGGATGTTATTCTAGTGTATATTTCATCAATAAACTGTGGATGTTATTCTAGTGTATATTTCATAAATAAACTGTTGATGTTATTCTAGTGTATATTTCATCAATAAACTGTGGATGTTATTCTAGTGAATATTTCATCAATAAACTGTGGATGTTATTCTAGTGTATATATCATCAATAAACTGTGGATGTTATTCTAGTGTATATTTCATCAGTAACCTGTAGATGTTATTCTAGTGTATATTTCATAAATAAACTGTTGATGTTATTCTAGTGTATATTTCATCAATAACCTGTAGATGTTATTCTAGTGTATATTTCATAATAAACTGTGGATGTTATTCTAGTGTGTATTTCATCAATAACCTGTGGATGTTATTCTAGTGTATATTTCATCAGTAACCTGTAGATGTTATTCTAGTGTATATTTCATCAATAACCTGTGGATATTATTCTAGTGTATATTTCATCAATAAACTGTGGATGTTATTCTAGTGAATATTTCATCAATAAACTGTGGATGTTATTCTAGTGTATATATCATCAATGAAATATACACTAGAATAACATCCACAGTTTATCAATAAACTGTGGATGTTATTCTAGTGTATATTTCATCAATAAACTGTGGATGTTATTCTAGTGTATATTTCATCAATAAACTGTGGATGTTATTCTAGTGTATATTTCATCAATATACCCTCCTTAAACCCCTTCCATTAAAGAAAAAAGTTTAATAGCCTTTAATTTATCTATGATTCCCACTTAAGGGAAATAACAATTCTTCTATTATCGCAGTTAAAATCTGTTAAAAACCAATTCAGATATGAAAACCAAGGAAACGTTGCTAGAACCTAGCCTAAAAGATAACTCTCGTATGTTCAAATGTTTCTATGGTAGCAATAAATGTGCACAGTTTATCTAATTACATCTTTCAGAGTGACTTGGAGTATGTTGAAGAAGAAGAAAATATCTTTCAAAATATTATTCCATTGCCTAAAACTAAGTTTCGTGTAAATATTTAAATATTTGACACATTTCGTCAGAACATCGTTTTCAAATATGTTGAAGTCGATATGATACATACAGTTACAGAGAAGTAGAGCGAGTTTTTTACCATAGCAACGATAATAATTGGTTACCATGGTTACGTTGTTAAACTTCAGTGTTTAAGATCAATATTGAATAAGCTGCATGTGTATTCAGCATATTATGTTCTGTAAGTATGACGTTGAAAGGATACAATATGTATGATTTTTTTCCTTCCTGCCAAGCATACTTCCTGTAGAATACTTGTGCAAAGGAAAACCGACTGTATAAGATAATGAATAACAAACATTTTCTGGTTCTCTTTCGTTTAAGTACTGCCATGTTGAAATACCCCATGCGTCGTCATGTGGTATACTTGCTATGTATTTTATATTATCAATGTGGTATACTTGCTATGTATTCTATATGATCAATGTGGTATAATTGCTGTGTATTTTATATGATGAATGTGGTATAATTGCTGTGTACTTTATATGCTCAATGTGGTATAATTGCTGTGTATTTTATATGATAAATGTGGTATACTTGTTGTGTATTTTATATGATCAATGTGGTATACTTGCTATGTATTCTATATGATCAATGTGGTATAATTGCTGTGTATTTTATATGATCAATGTGGTATAATTGCTGTGTATTTTATATGATCAATGTGGCATAATTGCTGTGTACTTTATATGATCAATGTGGTATACTTGATGTGTATTTTATATGATAAATGTGGTATACTTGCTATGTATTTTATATGATCAATGTGGTATACTTGCTATGTATTTTTTATTATCAATGTGGTATACTTACTATGCATTTTTATGATCAATGTGGTATACTTGCTGTGTATGTTTTGTGATCAATGTTGTATACTTACTATGTATTTTACATGATCAATGTTGTATACTTGCTGTGTATTTTACATGATTAATGTGATATACTTACTATGTATTTTACATGATCAATGTGGTATAGTTACTGTGTATTTTATATGATCAAGATATTTTATAATGTTTACAAAAGAATAACTTAAGTCAATAGAACGATGTTTTATTGTGATCCCCGTATCGGTATTGTTAACAATACACGTCTTTATCAATATCATAGAGAAACCAAGAGCTAGGGAATAGATAGATATATAGACGGAAGGATAAATTGATCAGTAAATATATTAATTAATATTTCAGATATCCTACTTTTAGAAATGAAACATTATAATCTCTACAGTATAAGAAATGCAGGTATTCTTCGTTAATTATACGTTAACTATACTAATAGTTATATGGGAGGAACATTGCTTCATTGTTTTAAAAGATATATCGATGCCCAAATTCTATAATATCTCTTATTTCTCATGGTGAAAAATAAATTATTTTATTAACATCGAAAATAGAGTAATATTTTTTGTTTGTTTCTTCTTAAGCACAAAGCTACACGATCGGATAATTAGGCATTTTTTTTCTCAGAATGGGGTCCCCTAGTGGGACAGCGGCGTGTCTTCGGATTTACAACGCTAAAATCAAGGGTTCGACTTCTCAGAATAAGAAAGTATAACTCCGTTCACAGTATCGGTTCCTCCCAGACTGTAGAACTGCCCACTTCTTGTAGACAAATTTTTAACACTCTTCTTTCTTTACGACCTGAGAAAATGAAACTCCAATTGTTGCCTGTATAGAAATATTGGGTTAGGCTTAATAAAAAGGCACTCAACAGAAATATATACCGAACATTTTCCAATGGTAATATTTAAATCACTCAAGTATATCAGATGCTGTTTATGAACTACTACTATATTATGCTGGTAGGAAAGAACGCTGGACTGAAGAGAAAAAAAAAATTCACAACGTCCCTTATGCAATCGATAACATTGCCAATTTAAACTAACTAAAGAAAAGTATTATTAGACTATCGATTGGTTATCTTAAATTCAAAATATAATTGCTTGCTAAGACATTTTTTTTTATGTTGAAGCAGAACGATAGAAAGTTTTACAACGTGGTAAACTAATGGACGACAAACAGACATAATGTTTAAGGAGAATTTTTTAAGCATCCATTAAAGTAATTTAAAATATAATGAATATGTAAAACTCGTCTATTACGAACTAAACTTTATCATTTCTTTGCATTTTGTTTCTAGTTAAGCACAAAGCTACACAATGGACTATCTGTGCAGTTCTCACCGCAGGTATCGAAACCCGATTTTAGCGTTATAATCCCTCAGTCTTACCCCTGAGCCACCGTGGAGTGGTATTGTTTTTTTTAAGTGGTAACGATGGAACCTGGACATTTTTATTTGTTTCTAACACTCGAGATTCATGTCATCCAGTACAAAACTTTGGTTGAAAACAAGTTTCTTTGCTCTGTGTTCGTCCACACACGTGTAACCATTTTATGTTGATTAAAGAATATTCGGTGTTTGAATTGTTAGAATATAAGTCGATCAAGTAAAGAAAAATGAAGGTAAACACGAGTCAGCCAGAGTAAACTATCTTTGAACTCAGTTTTTCTTGCTTTTCGTTTACTTTTAAACAAACTGTGCGATCATCAGAAGTACAAAGACTCACAAATATTAACTGTAGCTAAATCCCAAAGCTAAGTCACTTCGAGTTTTTCATATCTCCGTCCATTTAATCCACTAGATTTTCCCGTTAAATATAGAACCGTTGTTGCATTAAAGTAGTTTGTGTGTGAATTCCATTAAATTCTTCCACTTTGACTTGCAAGAATGCTTTCATCGACAAGAAAATGGCAAAATAAATACAACTGAAGAAATGAAAAGTGTTCTAAGATATGAATAAAGATAATCCTTTGAGTGTGTCATCGAAACGTCATCACACGCCTGCTTTAGAAATAGCTTCATGTTGCATAAACATAATTCAAAGCGATCTTTCAAATATCTGTGATCTAAAAAGTAACATTTTACAATATTTAAACTTAGAAAATACGTGTTTTTCTTTTTATATATCTTCATAACATTTCAACATTCACAAACAAAATCGATAACACATCAACTTAATGTGGCATAAGTCATGCATAAGTCTCTGATGAAATCGATAACACGTCAACATAATGTGGCATAAGTCATGCTTTTATAGTCTCTGTCGAAATCGATAACACGTCAACTTAATGTGGCATAAGTCATGCTTTTATAGTCCCTGATGAAATCGATAACACGTCAACTTAATGTGGCATAAGTCATGCTTTTATAGTCTCTGTCGAAATCGACAACACATTAACTTAATGTGGCATAAATCATGCTTTTATAGTCTCAGACGAAATCGATAACACATCAACTTAATGTGCCATAAGTCATGTTTTCAATAGTATTGGACAAAATCAATAACACATCAACTTAATGTGGCATAAGTCGTGTTTTCAGTAGTTTTCCGCTACTGTTCCTTGTCAATACACTTGCAGGATTTTCGAGTAGGTTACAATGTATGTCACGGAATATATATATATGGTAGGGATTAATCGTATTTACTCTCACCAATATGTGTTTAGTATGATTCTTAAACAGTCATTTTCCCAACAAACCCCAGTCAGCTTGAAACCTTTCAAGTGAATGTATGAAGAACACTACAAACACAGAATATCGTCTGCTGTCAATATTGATAAAAATGTGAATCTTGGCAATTTTTTGTATCTACAAATATTAGATTAATATTAAAATTCACTAGACTATGTGTGACTTCTTTATCCTTCCTTGTATAATGTTAATTGTCAGATTTTTTCAAACCCATAATTATAATGTAAAATATACTTTAAAATATGATGATATATATAACGTGTGTTTATCAGAAATTTTATTTTCCTTTAAAGTGGCACTCGAACAAATGAAGCATATTTTCTTAAGAACCAGCCCTGTATTGAATTATCCAATAGTCTGATGTGCTCAAGGTTTTTATCGTATTTTGCAAGCCAACATAAGAATGTCTACTCCATTACAAATAAAAATTGATTTTGGAATTCTGTATACGTAAACATGAAAGCTCTCTTTAAATATACAGTAACCTTTTGAACAACAGAGAGCCGTCAAATATAGTAACTGAATATGAAAGCTCGAACAAGTTGACATAACGTGAGCGACACGTGTAAATATGTATGAAACCATATACAGATATTTAAATGGCCGAATGTGTAATTTATCTTTCAGACGTCTATTTTGATCCTGAAGCTTAATGTGTTTGACAACGAAGTTCAGTCCAACAATAAAGAGTTATCAAGAGTCATTTCTTCTGGATCTTCTATCAATAGTTATTTCTCCTGGATCTTCTATCAAGAGTCACTTCTCCTGGATCTTCTATCAATAGTCATTTCTCCTAGATCTTCTATCAATAGTTATTTCTCCTGGATCTTCTATCAAGAGCCATTTCTCCTAGATCTCCTTATAGGTAGATATTCCGGGAATATGTAGGTTTAATATTAAAAGAATTCAGTTGAAAGTACGTAAAGAGAAATATAAAGAATTTCGGAATAAATTACAGTTTGTGATTTTTTAAAAATAAAAGGTGTTTTATCAACTACAATTCTTTTTTATAAATTCTGAAAAAAAACCTATAATATTTGACATGTTTTCATCATTAACTATACATATTTCATCTCTGACACTGAAAACGCCGAAAATGAAAAAAATAAAACAAAACGTTTGGAAAAAATATGGCCAAACTTTCGATCAAATAAATACTTCTTCGTTTTCAGATTCTGTTCATGTTATTAATTATATTAAATTTTCAGTTTTTAAAAAACCTGATGACTCTTGCCTTTTGTAATCTAATAAAGTTATGTATTTTTTTAAAGTTTCAATATTATAAAATGCGTGAATTTAATTAAATTGTAAAAATATCCGCAACATTTCGTAATTTGTTATGTTTAATTTATAGATTAGCGCAACACGCCCAAACTAGAGCTCTTAACCATGCATATTCTTAGGTCAGAAACATTATTTTACATGACAGCCTCCAAACAACTTCCTGGTTGCACTGATACTCGATCTTCGTAAGTATTACTGAAAAAAATCACCCTCGTAACCTGTATTTTATCTGAACTTACTGTAAGAATTATTTCAATTCGTTTTGAGCTCGAAAGTTTAATCTTCAAGTTTATAAGCTGGCCATTTGCAGCAAGCTCATCACTTCCCTGCTTCCAGAGAAGATTATCGATTCCAAGGTGCTGCTTCAGGATAGCGGGAAAATCCTCTATATATATCCATCAATTTAGATAAAACAAGTGTGACTAAAAAACAAGCTTTCTGATGGGCTTCTCGCGTGACCTTCAGAGATTGCAAACAAACAGAAGTTTCAGGTGCTCATAGATCGAAAGATACAGCAGATAAACCTAAATTCGTTTCAAAGCAAAAACGACTATAGAATTTTACCATCTTGATAATCTTAAAACACTGTATAATACTTTCAATAAGAACGTTTCTCAATTGTCTTAAGAACATTATACTCTCACTCCAAGCACATTATTTTAATTTGCAAAAACATTATAATATGTACACCAATAAATACTTCATACACACACACACATCTGTGGAAAATAAAGAACATCGTAAAAATTATATGCACCGTATTATACAATTTAAATTATAAAATACTATTAAAATAACCAACATTTACATATCATTCAGAGTTCATCGAAGTTTTGAATCTCATCAACTTAATTTCACCATGATATTATTTTTCTGGGCCTAAATCTACTTTAATGTGAGTCATTTCATGATAACCTTTGTGGCTTGGTTGGAAGCTCCATACTTGGTGTCTTCTGGGCCTGCTCCATTGGCCTCCACGTGAAAAACACAGGATAATTACTGGTTATTCAAGAAAGAGAGAGTGACCGTGGGTAAAACCCGAACTTAAATTCTGAAAGTCCGTATTCAAATACAAGGTTGGGTGAATGCTAACTGGTAAAAGGCTTAGCCAAGTGCATAGGTTAAAAGGATTATAATGTGTGGTTATGATCATGAACTTTGACTTCAGATATTGGTCAAATGGATATCTACAGGCTTCGCATGTACTCATGCACTTCACCACCTATGGAACATGTAATCTGAAAATCTGAGAACTCCAGAATGTTGTAAGTCTACAATTGATCAAGTACTTGTTATCATTGCTAGACAGTGGAAACGCACGCTATATTGTTTAACACGGCCAAATTCTTCTTCTTGCCATCTGGTTGTCGGTTGTTACTTAGACAGCACCCATTTTCAGTTATAAAAAAGAAGAGTTAATACTGCAACATATTTCTACACACTCAAGCTTACTTATTCAGGCGACGCAAACCATTGCCTTTGACCATTAGCTTTCACCAATACTTATATCTTCCTTCCATTTACAAGTTGTGCACTAGTTTTTGACATAAATTAGAAAATTTTCGCCACATCAATGTTATTTTCTGCATTCCCTTAGTTCATTTACAGCCTTCATTTTCATGCTTTAATTGGCATCTTGTATTGAAACAATGTTAGTAAAATTGTGTGCTTACTAAAATATTTCAAAAGTCTGATTGAAATCAGTCCTATCAAAACCAAATAAAATGATAAGCACAACATGTTTTATTTGTTATGATATCTAAGCTATTGTTTCTGAATTTCATTTGCTACTGATAATTTCACCTATTGCATGAATTACTTTGGTAATACTCAGGTTGTCCTCTAAATTGATGTTCGGCAGTGAGAGTAATGTGACAAAGAGACAATCAAACCATATTTCAGGCTTTATGAAATAAATAATGAACTAATTAAAACCTACACAAAAATCTAATTAACCAAGATTAACATTTTTCCTGTTACTAATCTACCTCAATACATACTCAGAGAAGGCATAAATCTCTTGTAGTTTGTAGAAGTGTTATGCTTTCCAGGTAAGTAAGCGAATATGTAGCGAGTACAGGGCAGCATGATCTATAGAATATCACAGCTAAACACGATTATAGGAGTGGTTCTCTTGAAATATCAAATAATATTCACACAAGAAATTCATTCTGTGGCTTGAAAAGCAAAGTTTGAATGCCATATTAGTCACTGAATATTCACACAAGAAATTCATTCTGTGGCTTGGAAAGCAAAGTTTGAATGCCTTATTAGTCACCAATGTTTCAATCACATGACCGTCTTAGCTGTCATTAACCAAAGTGTAGTCACGAGTGTCGTCTTTATATTTTGCCTGATAACATTATCTAATAGTTTAAAAAGTAAGGGTCACAAAGCTCTTTCAGACATTGGTTTTTCGACTGCACAACCATCTTAACTGTTTGTGTACGGAGTGTTAACACTATAATGTAGGGCATACATTGTACAGAACCAAGTGATAGTTTGGAAAGCAGGTGATACATAGCCTTTTCAGTACATTAATCACCTACTATAATAATTGTCTTAACTTTTGTAATCAAGTGGAAATCACACAATGTAGTACGTAGATTTCAATGTGCCTTGCTAGATAGATTAGAAAGTAAGGAATGACATATTTTCAGTGAATGATAAGTGATTGTACAATTCTAGCTATTGTTAATCAGTCAGCTTCACCCATACCAATTGGTAGGTCAATGTCGGTGGTTCAGCAATAGCTGAAGCATTCTGTTGCATCTATCTCCAGTAACTCTTCCTATTGTTTGTCATGGATCATCAAATAAATTGGTTGGTTGGCGTTTTTTGGTGAAAAGCAAGAAGGCTATCTGGGCCAAACAACAGGTAAAAATCTTAAAAAGTGGTGTTTTGCAGTGACCCAGACACCACTCAACCACCAGGATCCTCTTCTCTCCTTTATGGTTTACCATGCATGGCAAACACATGGGTGGATATTCAGATCCCAGAGGAGGTAAATTGAAAATACAGAACCATCCCTGGGAGGTCCCATCACTATGTACAGGAATCCACCTCGAGGGGCATCAGATAGGTCTCCTCAACTGTTTTTATTTTGTAAAGTGAGTCAGTATGACTCAAGACAGCATCATCCTCTAACTCATTGATCTCATCCTCAGATTCCTGGCGAAGTCAGACCACCAAAGGTTCACATGTGATATATGGATTCAGCTTATCAGTTTGTTTCGAACAATTTCACATGCCTCACACACACTCCAATTCATATGTTAACGGACCAACTTGTTGGAACATCAGGTATTGACCAGTCCAGTCAGACCAATTTAGCAAAGTTTCTTAAATGCTAATTACATGCATCACGACCAAACCCAATCTCCAACTAGTACATCCATTCTTTAACTGTGTGATCCTAACACCTTTTCTGTCACCGAGCCATCTTTCTCTCCATATATTCCTATAGCTCTTTAGTGGTGTATTCTTGTGAGGGAGAACCATACACCACGTTTTTCCTGCCCAAACATGAGAATGTTTAGCAAACATCTTGTAGATTTATGGTAAGTTGCTCTATATGCCATAATCATGTATGGTAACTATTCATAGTCAGTTCTGTCAGGATTAATAAACTTTGCAAGCATCTGCCTGGTAGTCTACATTTATCCCATTACACCAAACCATCAGACTGGAGACTATAAGGTGAGTACATTTCTTCACTACATCTAAACTTTTACAAAACTCAGCAAAAATTTAGTTGCTGAAATTAGCTCCGTTATCCCTGTAAATTTATTCCAGTACTTTAAACCATGCTATCCAGTTCTCCACCAACCCAACAGCAAGGGCTGTTTAATGTATGGAACAATGAAGAAGTCTTGGCTCACTTCATGAAGTAATAAATACCAACGATTGTGTGTTGATGACCTCTTGCATTCTCCAGAAATGGACAAGGGCTATCTCCTGCAGAGGAGACTAAAAAATTATCTGTTATAATTTACCCTATCTTGGTTGGTTCTTTCTTCGATAGCACATATATAATGGTAATAACATCATTACTGAAATCATTTTGAACTGTTATTGTATGCTAGCAAAAGTGTGGTTAATACATTGGTTTCAAGATGTAGAAACTCCGTCTTTCTTTATAATGTGACCCAAGACATTCCACTACTGTTTTCATGAGTGATAACTTTTCAGATTTCAGTTTCAAGCCTGCTTTTCGAATGTGCTGAAACCCCATTTTCAAGTTCTCTGTTGCATATGTGGCCAAGCATCAAACTTAATCAATGTAGACAAGGCATCTTATCTTTTACAGTCCCGTTAATGTACGTTTCGCTAGCCTATTGAAAGTGGTGGACACATTATACAAACAGTATGAATGTCATAAGGTTTTTCAACCCTGCTTTCGTCATCCAATTTGGCTTGCTATCAACTGGATACCCACTCAAAAATGTTGAACCGTTGGAAAATTTCTAGCATATCTATACATTCATTTGTATGTGATGAATGAAAGGTGTATCAATACAACTTACTACATCAACTGTCTAAAATCAAAAGAAAATCATTACTATAGACAGCCAAGCACTTTCTAGTAGTTGTACGAATCAGTTCTTCAACAGCTACAGTATTTCAGTGCTGATGGTTCCCTAGAACTCTGGGAAAACTGGCGAAGCAGTAGTTTTATGTATTACTTGTTGCTGACTCATCACTGTTTTATTAAACTGAACATTTGGTCCAACAAATACATTAGCATCTTCAATAATCTCAGATGTTTTAGTAGCCACGTACTTGCTTTGGTCAGTGTGCAGTGGATACAACCTCAGTGTTACCACTAGTACTGGTTATTCCCTCTTTGCTTACTATGCCTATAACCATTTCATCATACAGCTAAATAGCTGATCACCAATTATTATAAAAACAACACTGGAACTTCACTCTTTATCAGACAGATAAATGTCCAAGTTAATTCTTCCTGTCTTCTTCAGAGAAACAGTTTATATCGTGCACAGTTGCTATATCTGCATTGCATGGATTTGACATGCTAGAATTAGAACCGAGTAAGCCAAATAGTACCATATAGGTATGCAGAGGTACTGTTATTCCCTTCACTATATACACTTATGCAATTCACTGTCCATGGGCCCAGTCTAGTTGACATTGGATGACTTACCCATGGAACATCAGCCAATCTGTTGCACAGACAAAATTGATGGGTAATTTCTACAGTACATCAATCCTGAAGATGTCAATACCAGATCTTACAATGGAGACAACTACCTTTCTTCGATGCGTGGCATTTCCTAGACAGGGCTGGAGATCTAACTGCCCTCTAATATATTTTCTATTACCATTCTCCAGAACGAAGTAAGTATCTTCTGGCCAAAATGGTGTTTCACTTAAAGGGTTTGGAATATTTGATGCAAGCAGTATATTGTGCTTCCTCAAGCCAGTGGCCAAGCCCAACTTGGGCTTTGTTAGTTTTCTGAACCTTTTGTTACTATGTCCAACATTTGCTGCTGCTTATACTGGACCTGTTGAACCATGGAACGATACAAATAAACTTGCCTAGTTTGCTGCTCGACAAAGTACTGGCATTGTGCGTTGGCTAGCGTCTGCTGAGATATCAAATGAAACCAGTAACTCTTCTTTCTTTACTGCTCAGCAAAGTATTGGCAGTTTCTCCACCAGTGTTTCACCAGTTAACAAGTGAAACAGTCACTTCACTCGTTAAATCCTAGATTATATACAGGCAGCAAAGTAATTGGTATTTGCTTTGGTATGTACCTTATGCCTTGGCATAAATAGTCTTGTTCTTTCACTAGAAATTATTGTAGTTACATTACAGTGCTAGGATGTGTGGGTGTTTGGATAACCCTTTGTACAGCTTCAGCCCAAAAGGCTAGGTCTTCCATCTGAGATATAGCCATAATAGATGCTACTTCCAGCTTTTTCCTCTCTTATGACTGGTTTGAAGTTGCCACTTCATAACAGGTTACGTCCTCAATTAAGGTGAAAATGTCTCTCACACCTAGGTGTTGTAAAATTTAGAGTGAGCAGGTGCCTAAGGAGTATTGAGTTGCTTACGTTTCTCTTGCCATTTGTCTTACTTCTGTAGTGGGAAAAATTCTAAATTGTTTGATAATAGAAGTTTCCGAAAACAATTTAGTGAAATATTATATCAAAATGAAGGCCTTAATAATCTATTATATTTTTCTGGCAGCGATAGTCGGTGAGCTTATGACGCGAAAAATCGAGTTTCGATACACGCAGTGGGCAGAGCACATTGTATAGCTTTATACTTGAATAAAAAAGAAACACAAAACAAAACATAACAATATCTTTTCCATACATTACTTGTTGTCTTGACAAGGAAAAGTGTGTGTGTATATTTTCAAAACGTTTTTATAAGGTATCACACAAAAAACAGCTCAGAAACAAAAGAAAAAATTAGGAAGTATGGAATGGGCGGGATAACATTACAACACGAGGTGGATTTTGATACCATGCAACTTCAAAGTTGGTGTGGCCATCGTACCGCCCATTTCTACTTCATGTGTTTCTTGTAACGCAGAATCTTCGAGTCAGATGTATAGAAGTGAAAACTTTACTATCAGAGATTTGATCATAGTTAGAACCTAGATCTAGAGAATCTAGATAGTCCACGTTTTTTATCTAGCTGAAACAGGATGATCACGTAGTGTATGTGCATAAGCAATCGTGCACCCAAACATGATATGAGGGTAGGTTGTTACTTGACAACTCACAGAGCATGTTCGTAATCATAGAATATGGTTACTAGTGTATTGTTAGCTCATTAGTAATGTTGCAAAATGGTTATAGTTATTACTTGTTATTACCAAGGTTGTAAGTGGAACTAAGAACTAAGTGAATCATGTGCATTTAGTTTTACACAATGTAAAGGTAGGAGAGAGCTATGCCTTTACAACAGCGTTAGTCAGTCAGTCAGTCACATAGTCAGATTGACAAATTTATGGTTTTGTGAAATTTTTGTTTTTATTCTACCGACTTTCTCAAGTGCTTTTGTGGCTTGTTACTCTGCAGTTGGTTTGTTTACTACTCAAAAGTATGTGTAAAGTATTTATAAAGTTTTGTTTATATGCTGTTTGCAGTGTGTTTGAGATTTTACTTTGTATTGCACATCTGGCCCATTCCTACTATAAGTACTACCATACATATGATAAGAAAATTACGTCGTTAGGGATAAGGGAAGACTAGTAAACTGGATTGTGAGATAATTGGAAGGAAAAAGGAAACGAATATTATTACTTTACTAGTAGTGTGCTGGAAGGGTCAGTGCTTGGGCCTTTTTTTCCTTATTTCGTTAGTTATATTAAAATGGACATAATTGTGAATGTTGAGGCACTACAGAATAATTGGATGGATTGATAAGTTTGAAAAATGGCCTTTAATTATTGTAAAAATAGTTTGTATTATCATAACTTAAATATATGTAATATATATATATTGTAACCTACTCGATAGTTTAACTGAAGAAAAGGATCTTGACATAGCAATGGATAAGACACATTGATTACAAGTCAAACTAGTTAACTGTCTCTCTATACAAATTACTAACAACTCCTCAATTGCAATACTGAATACTGAGTCACCGGAAATGATTCAAAGAATGTATATGAAGGTAATATTAAGGTATCGTATAGGGATAAATTAAGATCTTTCAAATGGTTTTTTTACAATTCCTTTGATTCCTTCTATTTTCTGAAAATAGCCCCAGTGGCTCAGCTGTAAACTTGCAGGCTTACAAAGCTAAAGATTGCATTTCGATACCCGTGGAGGGCAGAGCACACATTAACAATGTGAAACTATGCGCTTGACAACATCCACCAAATTCTAAAGATAACATGAATATGAGAAGTTGTTGTTTTTTTAACGCATAATGAGCTATCAGTTCACGGCGGGGAATTGCATCGCACTTTAGCGTTGAAAATTCCTAAAATTACCGCTGACCTAGCAAAGGAGAGGATGAGAGCACGCACGTTTAAGATTTGGAAAAGCCAGACTGGTCTCCTGTTAAGACAGTTTTATTGTTAACGGGATATCTGGCTTATGGAATGAGTATCATCGAGAATAATGAAGGCAACACTTTGTAGTATTTCAAGAGAGGAATTGATTATCTTTAAAAAGTAAACTATGGATTACATTTTTACCATTTTCAAGTGTGGGTGTGAAAGGGCAGTCTTGAAAGAACAAATGGTCCATTGCTTTCGGAAGTTATGATTTGTTATTTTAAAACCTTGCACTTTTTTCCTACATTGTATGTTTGTATGGTTCGTTTAAACTTGACTTCAACAACAAAATGTCATTGTATATTGCATTAATTATGATTAATGCTCAGTGTTCCGTATTAGAATTTGCGTAACATCTACCTCTTTTTATCTCTTTCGAAAAACGAAACACTAACATATAGTAACAAATGTGGACAACAGATGGCAGTACATACCCACAGTGATATAAAATTGACAGTGAGTAATTCAGAGTAGGTTTCTGTCGTGAAAAATTGTTTTTATATAATAGCAGCAACCAACTTTTGGTTTTTTTTATCCTACTTGAAAAATAACAAAGTAAGGTAGCATGTTTGGCCGTTAATAATTTCAAATTTCTTTAACTCATGCGTCTAAAGTCATTTATTTTGATCAGCTCACATGTAATACGGCCTCACCTTAAGTTTGAATTCTTTATGTCAAAAGTTGCTGTTCAAGCACTTTCCTAACGTTATTCAACAAACAGTAACATTTATCTAATAAGCTACACCTACCTGACATAAATAAATTCGAAAGCACATACAATGTTTTCAAGCATATGATCCAATAAAAACTAGCGCCAAAATTCTGCAGTGGTAGTTTGGAGTCGATCTACACATACCTTAGTGGTGATGAAACTTAATTGTCCATATTAATTATTTTGTATTACATGAATTGATATTTTGATTTTTAAAGATTAAAACGAAAAGGAAGGAACGCTGTCACGTTAATATATGTTTGACTTAAATTGGATTACTGAATTAATTCTGTTAGAATAACGAAATAATAATTTTTTGACATATTACACTGGGTAACAAAAACATGTTCTGTGCTACTAGAAACAAATACAACTGTTCTGAGTAATTTAACATAACAAAACAACAGTTTTGGGACAGCATGGGACCTATTGGTCAAATCTCGGCTGTTCCATCCTCTAAACTAAATTAAAAATAAATACATTTAAAAAACTAAAGCCAACCCTTATCATTCATATACTTATCAAGCTTTTTCTTAAACTCACTTAAATTTATTTCCTCCACAACATCTGAAGGCAACCCATTTCAAAGGCCAACCACCCTGTTGGAAAAAATAAAACTGTCTTAGCTGAAGATGACTCCTATCTTGTTAAAACTCGTGTCCCCTAATCCTACTATTCTCACAGTTAAATATTAAAATTTATGATGCATCAACACTATCAATTCTCTTTACAATCTTAAACACTTCAATCAGATCCCTCCTAACTCTTCTTTTATCAAGAGAAAAAATTTCAGATATCTCATCATCTCCTCATATGACAACCCCTCTATCCCATGCACCATTCTAGTAACCCTTCTCTGAACACTCTCCAGCAATTCAATGTTTTTCCTAAAGTAAAGAGCCCAAGACTGAACACAATATTCCGAATGTGGCCTAACTACTGATCTTTACAATAAAAGTATAACCTCTTTGGACTTTTATTCAATATTTCTGTAGATACAAACTAAAATCCTATTTTATTTGCCCAATTCACTAAATAATCTAAATCCTTTTGTAAATCAGCAGTATCCTGTTCACAGCTAGCAACACCCAAGACCTTAATATCATCTGCAAATTTAAGTAATTTATTGACTATTCCTTCACCTATGTCATTGATGTAAATAAAAAAGAGCAAAAGTCCTAAGACTGAGCCCTGAGGTACCCCACTTGTGATATTAATGAAGTTTGACTGAACTGCATTTTTAGCATCCCTCAGCTTTCTTCCATTTAGCCACTCTTCTATTCAATTTGGGAACTTATTCTCCACTCTTATAGATATCATTTTTAAAAGCTTTTTATATGACACCTTGTCAAATGCTTTCTAAAAATCCAGATATACTAAATCTACATTCTTATCCTCATCTATATAAGAAGTAACCTTTTCAAAGAATGTCAAAATATTTCTAAGGCAACATTTTCCCCTCAATTAAACCATGTTGACTATCCAATATAATTCTAAACTTTGTTGAATTATTTGAAAAGCATCTTTTAACAGACTTTACAAACCTTTTCCCATAACTGATGTAAGACTAATGGGTCTATAATTACTGGGACAATTTTTATCACCTCCCTTGAGGTACCTGCCCACTATTCCAGGACTGACAAAAATAATAGTAACTGGCTCGCATATCCAATCTTTAACCTCCTTCAAAACCCTTGGGGAAATATCATCTGGCCTAGGAGCCTGATCAGTTTTAAACTTCCCAATGTTTTCTTAACCAGCTCAGAATTAACGCAGTCATCTTATTTGATCTCGCTTCCATTTATCAACTCTTCAAAATGTGGAACACTGCTTAAATCTTCGTTAGTAAAAACCAAAGAAAAAGCTAAATTTGATAATCTTGCCATCTCATAATCATCAGATATTAGCCTTTCTTTATCATTCCTCAAGGGTCCTACCCCCATCCTAACATTTTGTTTCCCCTAAATGTATTTAAAGAAATCCTTACTGTTAATTTTTACATTTTCAGCCATTCTTTTCTTATACATCATTTTGGATGCCCTAATTTCCTATTTCACCAATTTTCTTGATTTTCTATAATTTTACAAATCTTCTATCATACCAGTCAATTAAATTTCTTATGCTTTTATTTAATTTTATTTCTTATACTCTCTGTGAGCCAACCTGGATTTTTACTTGCAGCTACCCTTTTCTTTCTATAAGGAATATATTTATCTTGAATACTTAAAAATTTATCTTTAAACATTTTCCACATCTGTTGAGTGTTTCCAAATAACTCAGCTACCTAATTCACAACAGATAATTCTTGTCGCGTTTCTTCAAAATTTGCTTTTTGACATTTTTAACCAAAGTATGATTATGCCTTATCTCCATATGCAGCAAAACATTGAACCTATTAGAGCAATGATCACTTGCACCCAGATGTTCCCCAATTTCCACACTCTCAATCATATCTGTTTTTTGAAGTTAACAATAAGTCTAAAATAGCATTGTTTCTAGTTGGTTCCTTAACTAACCGGTGAAGAAAGCCATCCTGAACAGTTTCCACTGGTTTGATTCTAGAATTTTCCAATCTATATACCTGAAATTAAAATCACCCCTAAGTATGACTTTATTAACAGTTAAAATCTTGATCTCATTGTAAAGTTTCTCATTAATTTCATCAGTATGATTTGGTGGTCTGTAACAAATTCCCACTAAAAGCC